>NC_133530.1:58576770-58643590 GCF_048544455.1 Silene latifolia | reverse complement strand
AATATAGTTTTTATAATGTTTTGTTAAGATTGGTTAAACCCTAATTTAGGAATTGGGGTTTTGGTGTGTAGTTTGTGATGTGTAGTCTTTATGTGTTATGTATGATAGGAGGAGAATTCGTAGAGGAGCCGTTTTGATACTGTACCAGATACCGTCTGCGTGTTGTGCTTTCCGGGTAGGATTTCCTACTCGCATTAGTTCCATAATGGGATATTGGTGATGTCTTGTAGTTAGTTGTTTGATATGATGATTGTGATTGTGATTGTGATTGTGATTGGTTGTCTATGGCTCTCGAGATGCGTTCTCCTTTGAGTGGGGTCACTTGCGGGAGTGACTTCACGCCCTAGTTTCGCCCTTCGTGGAACCCGCCACGGAGGGGATGTGCACATTAATGGGACGGGGTTATCGCTCGTACGATGAGCGGGGCTTAGGTGGGAACGGCCGGTCCCCATCTGGCGGTGGCGGTCCAAAGTGGACGATCAAGTATTGAGACGATGGGAGTTGGTGGTGTGTGTGTGTGTGTGTGTTGCGTTCATTTGGTCGGGTTATCTTATTGTTGATATATGTATTGAATTGTGTGATTAGTCTTGACCCGTTTAAATGTTTTAAAAACGTGGTGATCCATTCGGGGGGTGGTGAGCGATTATTGAAAGGTGTGATATGACGCGTATGGGATAGCCGGGATGAGTCATCACGTGGCGATTAGAAGTCTTCCGCGTGTCGACGAAGTCTAGTAGCTTTGATAGTTTTAGTCGTAGACCGTATGAGAACCTTGTAATTTCTTTTATTAGTTTTGGTTTGAACATGTAATCACTTAATCTATAATTACTTTAAAAGTACGTTTCTTTATTGTCTTATGATATTCGCACTCGCAACCGAGATGGTAGTATCCTTATACCGAGTGGTCCGGTAAGGCACTTGGAGTATGGGGGTGTTACAAATGGTATCAGAGCGACGATTTTGGAACCTGTAACAAATGAACATAATGAACATAGGGAGTCTAATAAAAGGAACCTGGTGTATGTGTAATGGGAGCCCCGGCTGATGCTAGGTTTTGGGTGAGTAGGCGCCCTCACTTCAAAATCTTGGCCCCATGATACTTAAGCCAGTCACCTGGTATGGGAACGTGGAGTCCGTGTGTATATGTGCGACGTGTATGTTAATTGTGCTGTATATGGTTTATTGAAAGCATGTTGCATGATAGTTGGCTTACATGTTGGTTGGAATCGTTGGAAAAGTATATGAGAATGATGAATGAGATGGTAGAAAAAGAAAGTAGTTCGTATATGATGATGTGTGATGAAGTGGATTTGTAATGTTGTTGTATTAGCAACATGGGAATAGGATTTGTAGTGTATGGGTGTGGTTTGTGTTATGAAAAGTTATGAAAATTTAAAACATGCGGGTAATACATGATTGAAAGTTGAATGTTATATGAGCATGATAGATGGTAATGTTTGGCTTTTGGTGAGTAGTAACATGAAGAATAGAGGTTCAATGATATGTGTTTTGTATAACGAATTGGATGAAAAGCATGATGGCTGTTTATAACGTGGCACTTAATAACACGAAGTAGATTATTTTGTTGATTGTATGAGGAGTCGCGCAGAATTGAATGCGTAGTTGTAATCATAATGTTGAAATAATAATGAATGCATAGTACGTTGAGGTATGTGAGATAACATGCGGGTAGTATTCACGAGTCTGCATGACTCGATCGAGTGGGTTTGATTCGATCGAGTGGGTACTTGTCGTTATTTTGACCAGAATCGTGTTTTTGGGCACTCGATCGAGTACCTCGGGCACTCGATCGAGTATGGGGTCACTCGATCGAGTAGCCGGGCTACTCGGTCGAGTAAGTCGAGATCGAAGGTGTTTGGGTTCCGAGTCGGGGCACTCGATCGAGCATGTTGGGCACTCGATCGAGTAGGTTCTGGTACTCGATCGAGTGGGGTCTGTGCAGGTCATATGCGTATTTCGGGTCATATGTTTGTCTTTTGACATTCGTTGCATATGATGTTTAATTCAAAGGTGTTGTATTACTTCTTTATGTATTGTTTTACGTATGTGTTGGTCCTGGAGCGTAAGTTACCCAATCTTATGATGTAAAGAGTGGCACTATGATGAGTATGAGTTCGGTGGGGAGGACATGAGTTATATGTGATTATGATAGATGGTGGAAAAAGAAAAGGAAGATTGGTATAGTTTATTGAGGCATGGCGCACGTTTTGCGAGACGGGATGAGTGATATGATTGTGTGTTGAGTAATGTAAAAATAAGTGAATATAGGCAAGGGATGATGTGAGTATAATGAACGTGAGAATGAAAAGATTGAAAGTAAGAATGTGGATAGTGGCGGGTTGAGATGTGTAAAGAGTTATGGAGGGAAATGGTTAGGAGTCGTGTGGGTTATGGATTTATGTAGTGAAAGTTCGTTTAAAGGGGTTGAGAAGAGTAATATATAGTGAACTTTGTGGAGACATGTCGCGAGGTGTATTTATAGACAGTGAGTGAGTTTGGGAGGTTTATTAAAAGATGAAACTCGTGTGAGTTCCTTGGGTAATTAACGGTATTAAATGAATTCTGATTTCTAGAGATGTAAAAAGGGAGATGCAATTGTTTGAACATTAAACGTTGGTTCTATGGATAGATTAGTGGCAAGTATGAGTGATAGCATAATAAGAGAAGATCCATGGGAAGAAAGAGTGAGATGATGTCGGTAGAAAATAATGGAACCGAGTTTTGGAGCAACGAAGGGGTAACCAGATTTCTAAAGAGTTAGCTAGAAGGAATAAGGAGTTGAACTATTAATTGGTATTATTGAGTGTAAAGAGAAAAGAAGGATAAAAGTAAGCTGAGGAAAATGTTCACCGGAGCTATGTGATATAAAGATAAGGAATCATCGAAATGTGTGATGGTATCACGAGGATGTTAGCTAAAGGTTATATAGGAGTTTCAGGACAACATGATTGGTAATGAGTTTCGAGGAATTAAGGGAGTAAGAAGTTGGTGGAGCATTGGCACGATACGAGATATTTGGTGGAGAGTTGGATGACAATACAAATAAGTTAGCTTTGGGAATAATGTTGAGGTAATTTTGTGGATGGGTTTGATGTTCGTTATTTGCAATATTAACCAAAAATAGGAGAAAAACCATGTTATTTTGATATGAGTGTAAGAGATTTTATATACGAGCAGCGGTGGCATTGTGGTGTTATCACTAATGGTTAAGAGTGATGGAATATTAGAAAGGTAACAATTCTAAAGAGGTTGATTTGGTAGGGACCTGATTGTTGTGTATGATTGTGAGAGGGTATAAGATGTGGTTAGATGAGGCGGACGCTATTAGTTGAATAGTGAAGGTATGGTTATATTTGGCAGGAAGTGATGGTTGTGCGAATGGGGGAATATGTTATGAGGGGCATATGAGTTAAACTCGGGCAAAGAGGTAACCTTTTTCGAGTGGTAACTTACGTGGTCGGGATTGACTAGTTGGTTGTGATTACGGGTCTATGATATGTGTAAATGTTTGTGTGAGGTTCGGACCTCACAAGAAGTGGTATGGTGTGATAATTATAAAGTTGTTTTATGAATGTTATGTAATATATATGTTGGGCACGGTAATTTAATTGAATGATATCCAAAAAGGTAATAACTTGATTGATTTGACATAGCTAGTTATAATTTTATGTGTATTGATAACACATGTGTATCCCGGAAATGGTAGAGATGATGTTCATGAGATGCTTATCTGTTTATCCATATAATATGTTGCGTGGTGATTTAATAAGGTGGATATAAGTAAGTTTTTCTTGTCTGAGAAGTTATCTTTGAGTCGTATTTATGGGAATTGTATGCAGTTGTGATGTCTATCGGTGTGGTTGTGGTGCCTCAGGTGGTGATCCGGGCACGGTACATAGTCTTTGTGATGCGGGTATTTTCGCACTACGGTGTGGTTGTTGGTGGCGGTGTTGTGATGCCGTCACCGGTTGTGGTGGAGTAGGCGGGATGATTATGATTCGAGTTTCGAAAGTACATACCGGTTATACATAAATTGTTGTTTTGTTTGATGTTGCTCTCTGCGAGTTTCGGTTTTGTGCAGATAGACAGTTGTCTTGTTTATTGATGTTTTCTTTACCAGTTCAAGTTGGGAATGAGGGTAGAGTATGATATGAAATAGAGTTGTATATGTTTCGTTGTTGTCATGGGATAGTGATAATCTGTTGATGGGACACGGTGGTGAGAGGTTGTTACGGTAATTTTGATCTTGTTTTCAGATGAGACATCGTTAGACATGGTAATGGAAAATGATTCGTGGAACATGTGTTGTAATGATCTGAAAGCGGCAGGTAGTTCATAATCTTTTGATGAGACAGTGAGGGTAGGGTGTTGGGGAAATTAGTGTCATGTTAAGTTGTGTATGAATTTCGCAGTAATGAAAGAAAGAACTTGAGGATCTAGTGTGCGTGTACGTAACGAGTGCGGATCGTGGGTTATGCTTTTGGGAGATAAGTGCCTTACATAGAGAGGTATGTTGTTTGGCAGTAATAATGAAGAGTGGGTATGGTGATTTGCTACGAGTTTATGGTATAGGTTAGGTGCGCTGCCGAATGAGTTGAGGAATGGGAAATGTTTATGTATGGGAGCCTTGGATATAAGAATGGTGAGTGTTTGGTTTATAGACGGTTATCTTTGACATGTGGTGGTACAGAGGGTAATGAGACATAGATATGGTTTGGTATTAGTGAGTTACGAGGACGTAACATTTGTCTTAAGAGGAGTAGGATGCGATAAAACAGATTTTGATGGTTGTACATATGGTAATATATTCGGAAGTTGAGTCTTGATGTAGAATAAAAGATCGATTCGTGTTGTGGGTGATTTTATTAAAGGTCATGACCGTGCTTGTAGTAGCGTGATGTTTAGGAGTGTGAGAATATTTCGCTAGTGTTGTGAGTTGGATGATGAGGTTACGAGTGTGAGTAAACTTCGAGGACGAAGTTCCTTTTAAGGGTGGTAGAATGTAACATCCCGTTTGATGTCTATGAGTGTCTTGGTATTGGATTTGATAGTTGATGATATTATGGAGCTAGCAGCATTAGAGGATGGTAGTTGGTTATGTATGGAGTTGGTATCGTGAGAGATATATATGTGGTAGATACGGTATAGTGAGTCATGTTGTGGAAGTAAACATATTTGGTGGAGTGGGTGTTAAGAGTTCATATTCTATGTTCGGTCGAGTTCTTGAGTCCTTAGCTAAGTTGTTGTGTCTTGGTCGAGTCAGTATGGTTGTTTTTTTATGTATGGGTTGAACTTCGGGGACGAAGTTCTTTTTAAGGAGGGAAGACTGTAATACTCCGTATTTATGAGTCTTTGGGTACTCTATCGAGTAGGCCTTACTCTGTCGAGTAAGGGTAAGTTGCATTTTATAAAATAGTTTCGACACTGTTGGGTACTCGATCGAGTAGTCGGGGTACTCGATCGAGTAAGGGTACTCGATCGAGTACCTTGGGTACTCGATCGAGTGTCCGGTTTTACGGGGAGTTTTCTCGGGTTTTGTTAATTATGCGATTAAGGTATTTAAACATATTCTTCATTGTTTTAAATCACTTTTACAAAACCTAAAACCCTGTTTAAGAGAGAAAGCAGCCACTTCATCTTCCTAATCGCATTCTTAGCAATTCCGGAGTTGACGGTCGGTTCTTGTCGTTTTTCATGTCGTTGGATTCCTTGCGTCGAGGGTAAGCTTTTAATATAGTTTTTATAATGTTTTGTTAAGATTGGTTAAACCCTAATTTAGGAATTGGGGGTTTTGGTGTGTAGTTTGTGATGTGTAGTCTTTATGTGTTATGTATGATAGGAGGAGAATTCGTAGAGGAGCCGTTTTGATACAGCTGTAGATACCGTCTGCGTGTTGTGCTTTCCAGGTAGGATTTCCTACTCAGTATTAGTTCCATAATGGGATATTGGTGATGTGCTGTAGTTAGTTGTTTGATATGATGATTGTAATTGTGATTGTGATTGGTTGTCTATGGCTCTCGAGATGCGTTCTCGGCTGAGTGGGGTCACTTGCGGGAGTGACTTCACGCCCTAGTTTCGCCCTTCGTGGAACCCGCCACGGGAGGGGATGTGCACATTAATGGGACAGGGTTATCGCTCGTACGATGAGCGGGGCTTAGGTGGGAACGGCTGCGATCCCCACGGGTGGGGTCCAGGTGGACGGTCAAGATTGAGACGATGGGAGTTGGTGGTGTGTGTGTGTGTGTGTGAGTTCATTTTGTCGGTTATCTTATTGTTGATATATGTATTGAATTGTGTGATTAGTCTGACCCGTTTAAATGTTTTAAAACTGTGGTGATCCATTCGGGGTGGTGAGCGATTATTGAGCGGAGTGTGATATGACGCGTATGGGATAGCCGGGATGAGTCATCACGTGGCAGTTAGAAGTCTTCATTGTGTCGACTAAGTCTAGTAGCTTTGTGATTTTAGTGTAGACCGTATGAGAACCTTGTAATTTCTTTTATTAGTTTTGGTTTGAACATGTAATCACTTAATCTATAATTACTTTAAAAGTACGTTTCTTTATTGTCTTATGATATTCAGTACCTCGGGCAACCGAGATGGTAGTATCCTTATACCTGAGTGGTCCTGGTAAGGCACTTGGAGTATGGGGGTGTTACAATTATGTTGAGGTAATTTTGGTTGATGGATTTGATGCTCGTTATTGGGGATGATAACCAAAGATAGGGAAGAAACGGTGATGTTTAGATATGAGTGTAAGAAGTTGATGTACGAACGGTAGTTGTATAACACCCCGGTTTATGGAGGAGCCTTTGGCAAGACATTCCCTAATAAACCGAACTGTTACCATCTCGGTTTCCCGAGGTAGTGAATAACAAATTAAACTCCAAGGCAATTTATTTAACATCTTAACCTAACTATTACAAATTCTCCTTTTAAATTAAATTACAAGAACTGACGTAAATAAAAGTGAAGTCTTCTAGATGATGAACTAGCCACTAGGTCATCTGATCCAGTGTCTCACGCCCATCCAGCTCCCGTCCTATCTCATAAACTTGTCAAGTCTGCTCCCCATAAAACGGTTCATCACAGGTGTTCACGAATACACAGGGTCAACCACGAGGTTGAGTAGGGAAAACAATAAAACAGTAAATATGATATGCATGATACTCCGTCACCTCCATCTCCATCTCAACTCATCACACACAACCCCAAGACGCCCACCATACCGATCCCGGTAGACTATATATATCGACCGTAGTCGATCCGCCCTTCGTTAGCGGAGGACACCAGGGCAAGTCCTGCAGAACCAGCCTGGGCCTTATCACAACATCACATCATATCTCATCATCGTCACCACCACACCATCCTCCAACTCCAATGCATATGCAATGCTCAACAGTAATCAATGCAACATGATATGTATATCAATGAATGAAATCATGCCAGCTATCAAAATAACGAAATAACATAATCAACACGAACAGTTCAGTCAACCACACTCCAGTGTATGAATCATAACATAAATTACAACCACGCACAAGTCATCGATCACAGCTCGGTCACATGTAACACAACAACTCAACACAATTTAACAACACCGGTAAGTCAAGTGTATTTCCCTACCTCGGAACTGCAGTCAAATAGTCGGAAGCTCGGTGATACTCCACAATAATTCGCCCTCTGAAAGATAATGAAATGATAACCAATTACTTAACTATTCCCGTTCCCAAAATAGAAGTTACTAAAAATAGAATTTCTTAAAATGGAAACTTTCCCGATATAGTAACTTTTCTCTTTTAACAAACCCGACTCAAAACCCGTCTCTAATTATTTTAAATAACTCGGGGATTAAATTAAATAAATTATTTAAAGGACTCGGGAATAAAATTAAATACGAATATGATACATAAAAGATTAAACGAATTAAACGATTTAGAAAACCCGAATCAAACATAAAACAACTCACAACCCAACTTAAACCCGTCTTTAATTATTTAAATGACTCGGAAACAAATTAATTAAATAAGGATACGATAACTTAAATAATAAGGACACAAAACAAACCCGCTAAAAAAACACGCCCCAACCACGGTTTCCACCCATTTCCGACTCCACACGCCACCCAACCACCGTGACAACCACCAGCCGTGTCCCCCACTTCGACCCAGCCACCAACCACCGACCCCAAGGTGGTCGATGCCCGCCGGCGAGTTGAACAGGGCCGTCATTTGGCCGGTTCACCGCCAAGCCTCACCAAGCACCCTTTTCCCGACGCACCACCACCGCACCCATCACTCATCCCCTGCCAAACCACCACCTACCCTCGCCGTCGCCCCACAACCACAGACACCGTGGCACCACCACTTCGACCTCCCCCGAGTCCACGGTGGTGCCACCCCAAACCTAATCGTCTAACACTCGCCTGAAAATCACTGCATAAACCCGTTTCTACCACCTCTGTCGCTGCCCCCTTTTACCGTCATTATCACCACCAACAACCACCCTAAACACCACCACTACACTCGCCCCTTACCACCCATTACCCCTACCCTGCTAACAACCACCAGCAACCTCACCAAGATACGAACAACCCCCCAAAACCCGACGGACAAAAGAAAAACAGAGGAGGGAGGTTTAAACGCTTACCTTTCCGCCACCACGACAGCCACCACGGCCGCCTTTGAACCTTGACAACCGCCCCTAGCTCTTCCTTGCAGCACTGACAACACCCACGACCTCTCTCTCTCTCTCTAGCGTGAGATCTAATGTTTTGGTGTTGGTGAAGTGAGGGAGGCGGGTCGAGGTGTTCTTAGGGTAAAATTAGGTTAAAACTTAGGTTAGAGAAAGATGTTGGGTGTTGGGTTAATTGGGTTAAACATGATATTGGGTAAGCCCAAATGGGTCGAGGGTAGATGGTTTAGCTCACGTCTCGAATACCCTATAAACCCGTCTCAGATAACTTATGCAACAACTCGATTTTACGATATCAACACGACTAAACAATTAACTCGACTCAACTATTATCCCGACACAATTAGTAATATAAAATACATAATAATTAATATATAATAATATCCGTTTACTCGATTATATAAAATACGGGGTATTACAGTCTTCCCCTCTTAAAATGAACTTCGTCCCGAAGTTCGCTCCCACACCAACATGTCATCCGAATATAAAGGCATCCCGTATAACTAACACAGTCAAACACACAACTAGACTACATAAACATCGAGAAAGGTACGTATATCGTACATACGGTTAACACACACTTTTGACACATCAATTAAACATAACAAATACGAAATGTTACATTCTGCCCTCCTAAAATAAACTTCGTCCCGAAGTTTAACTCGTCTACACTTAACCCAACTAATGATTACCTGAGAACACAAATGTATAACAACTAAACAATCCCTTGAGAACACCGTCCTCTTCCATCTAAATTCCGATCTCCACTCAAGTAACTCCATAACCATGGTCACACCGGGACCGTAAACGTAACTCGGCACAAAGGCCCCACAACTCATAACTCAATACCGGTAGTTTGACTATACTCCCCTTTTACACATCAACCAACTAACAGAAGTAGGAATAACACATATAGAACTCATTTGCATAGGTACCTCACAACGAATCATCAACTTGATCAAACTACAATCTACAAACAAGTGCAATATAAACATTAAGATTGTAATTAAGATTTTACAATCCTACCCGACTAGAAACAGGGTTACGTCCTCGTAACCTCTTTTCAATTTTCATATACCTATACAACAAAATCATTATCAACCACATGTGACAGGAAAGAATGCATGATAAGAGATTGCGCATCAACATTAAGGTCGAAACGAGGTTTTATTAAGGAATCAACTGATTGTCAACAAGTAGCATTTATTACTAGCTCATGCTTAACTTAAAACACAACCTCAAACTAAAAGAACAACAAGAAAGGAACCAAGGTTTACACGGTTTCACAAGTAAACAAGTTTGATGATCAATTATAGACTATGAACGAGCGAGAGCAAAATCAACAAAACAATTTAAGAACTTCTCACATTTGTAAACATACCACGGAAATAGATCTACCACTATTATCTATCACAATCACAGGATCTTATTGACACGTCCATTCAACCCTTTATTCACTCATTGGTTTAGGTCACGAATTAGGTCGATGAATTTAAGCAATCACCAACATACCCATAATTCATACTTTAAATTATAAAAATTGTTTGCACGATATCAATTCTGAAAACATGTTTCTCAATAAAAGTAACTACATATGATCTATGACAACGACAACATTACTTCCATATCACACCTATGGTTCACATTCTAGCAACCATATCATTCAATTGTGTCTAGCAACTTGGTAGAATTCATTCTCAGCAAAACAAGAGATCTTGTATAAATAGTTTAAACATATACATTTGCCATCATATACTTTGTAGAACACTAGCTATGATAAAAGATTAGCAACTTGAACAACTTCTCTGATTTGCATGATTGAATAATTAGGCAACTCGTAGGCTCAATTAAATGTAACTATAATGACTATCATTTAAACCCATGCATATCATGTGAATCATCAAAAGAGTTATCCCATTATAATTGCCAACATAGTTATTATGACAATTTTTATTTTAATAAAATTGATAGTAACGACTCGAGAATATAAATATGCCAATTGTCGTGTTATATCAAACAGTTTCCTTTATATCACACTCATGCAATTGCAAGAATCACTTTAGTATTTTTACGATATTGTAATAACGAACATATTCAATAACAAAAATAACAACACTGTTTATTATCATGTTATAGGTTTAGGTTCAACCGAAATCATTTAATGCAATGGAAGCAATAGGTATAACTATAGGCACACAGGCTCACAAAAAGGACCTTAGGACTCAGATGACATCCTACATGTGGTAATATATAGGCATAACCATTACTACCATTCATGTGTAGACATTTAGACCTTATTATTATAATTACTCATGCGTGTATGTTAGAACAGTCAATTAACTTTTAACGCTATCAACTTACCAAGATATGACAATATAGTTTTATATTTATATATATACCCGACCACTATGCAAATAAGATGCACACCCAGAGACATTACATCATGCCAAATGTATACAAAGTATGCAAACAACTGGACTCGTATAAATATTTCACCCTCGATTAAGAATCAAATTAAGCTATCCAATTTTACTCATGCTATCATGCCAACAATGTTATCAACTAAGTTTTAATTTTATCACTTGTTAAGATATATGACTACTGAACATGCGTGCTACTATCATCATATAAAACATTATAATTTCACCTTACTAAGGCTCATGAATTAATCAAACAACTGTGTGAAAACTTAGCATAGAACGCACATTTTACAGGTCATGATTCACGTTGTAACTTTCCAAAATCACAAATAAATAACCGTACAACGAATACTTGAGTTAGATTACTTTTCATAACATACAGAGAGTTAATAATTTGTGATAAAAAGAATGAGGTCGAAAGTTCAAGAATTCAATTTTTAAAGAATTTTACAACTCAGTTGGTCCAAACAAGTATGTGACAAAGAATTGGTCCGAAACTTAGGTCAATTCGCAAAGCTTACCTTTTAATATAGAGACATCAAGAATTTTCGTGGCTTATCAATTTGAAAACGTATGCGAAACCTCTAGTCGATGGAGTTGGAATTATGCAAAAATCATTTACACAAATTAAATGAGGATTTTTACAAAATCGTCGGTCAACACATCACTGCACAGGAACTTCCCAACCACAGCCCACTAAAACATTTATTACTCTTAATCCGTATACCCTATAAGCATGAAACCAACGCCAAAAGAACACTAACTCACGAGGCTATTTCTCATAAAATTTTCATCCGTAGAAAATTAACAGGAAGGAAATGACAGCAAGATCAATTACAGAGTAAAATCAAACAAAACGGATTTCAACACTAAATCATTCATTTTCCATGTTCCAAGCTCTTACAACCATACTATCGATACTAACTCATCCTAACTTAAATCTCACACTTTTGTATTTACGTAAACATCTATCCCATAGATGTCCCTTCGCCTCCCGACCTACCCCTTGCATCTAATCACGATTGCTACGACTAGAAACAAGCAATTCAATGGTGTCTCTCATTACTATCACGATACTATACTAGCATGGCTTTGGGATCACATAACCACATATTACCAGATATAATAGCACTATCAACACGTCATTCACATCCATCCAGATAAATATCATAAATTCGCAATTATTCTCATGCTCACGATTACCACAATCCAACGCTTCATTGATTATCCATCCAGATAAATATCATAATTTCAGCACTAGGTCTCAAGGTATACATCAACTCGCTTATATCCAAGGTTTTCCTTCTAACTACCCCATTCACTCGTTTCCTCTTGGGTTGCCTGGTTCAAAACTGAGAGGGCAAAAGAGCACGCATTAAGGGCGCCTTCTTAACCGCACTGTGAGCTCCTAACAGTTTATTCCCAGGGGTTCATTTTATTTAGACACATCCTATGTTCATTGGGTTCATTGGTTTAGGCCTGAGGATCGTTCGCTCTGATACCACTTTATAACACCCCGGTTTATGGAGGAGCCTTTGGCAAGACATTCCCTAATAAACCGAACTGTTACCATCTCGGTTTCCCGAGGTAGTGAATAACAAATTAAACTCCAAGGCAATTTATTTAACATCTTAACCTAACTATTACAAATTCTCCTTTTAAATTAAATTACAAGAACTGACGTAAATAAAAGTGAAGTCTTCTAGATGATGAACTAGCCACTAGGTCATCTGATCCAGTGTCTCACGCCCATCCAGCTCCCGTCCTATCTCATAAACTGTCAAGTCCGCTCCCATAAACGGTTCATCACGGTGTTCACGAATACACAGGGTCAACCACGAGGTTGAGTAGGGAAAACAATAAAAAAAGTAAATATGATATGCATGATACTCCGTCACCTCCATCTCCACCTCAACTCATCACACACAACCCCAAGACGCCCACCATACCGATCCCCGGTAGACTATATATATCGACCGTAGTCGATCCGCCCGCTTCGTTAGCGGAGGACACAGGGCAAGTCTGCAGAACCACTGGGCCTTATCACAACATCACATCATATCTCATCATCGTCACCACCACACCATCCTCCAACTCCAATGCATATGCAATGCTCAACAGTAATCAATGCAACATGATATGTATATCAATGAATGAAATCATGCCAGCTATCAAAATAATGAAATAACATAATCAACACGAACAGTTCAGTCAACCACACTCCAGTGTATGAATCATAACATAAATTACAACCACGCACAAGTCATCGATCACAGCTCGGTCACATGTAACACAACAACTCAACACAATTTAACAACACCGGTAAGTCAAGTGTATTTCCTACCTCGAACTGCAAGTCAAATAGTCGGAAGCTCGGTGATAATCCACAATAATTCGCCCTACGAAAGATAATGAAATGATAACCAATTACTTAACTATTCCCGTTCCCAAAATAGAAGTTACTAAAAATAGAATTTCTTAAAATGGAAACTTTCCCGATATAGTAACTTTTCTCTTTTAACAAACCCGACTCAAAACCCGTCTCTAATTATTTTAAATAACTCGGGGATTAAATTAAATAAATTATTTAAAGGACTCGGGAATAAAATTAAATACGAATATGATACATAAAAGATTAAACGAATTAAACGATTTAGAAAACCCGAATCAAACATAAAACAACTCACAACCCAACTTAAACCCGTCTTTAATTATTTAAATGACTCGGAAACAAATTAATTAAATAAGGATACGATAACTTAAATAATAAGGACACAAAACAAACCCGCTAAAAAAACACGCCCCAACCACGGTTTCCAGCCCATTTCCCGACTCCACATGCCACCCAACCACCGTGACAACCACCAGCCGTGTCCCCCACTTCGACCCAGCCACCAACCACCGACCCCAAGGTGGTCGACTGCCGCCGGCGAGTTGAACTAGGGCCGTCATTTGGCCTGGTTCACCGCCAAGCCTCACCAAGCACCCCTTTTTCCCGACGCACCACCACCGCACCCATCACTCATCCCCTGCCAAACCACCACCTACCGCTCGCCGTCACCCCACAACCACGACACCGTGGCACCACCACTTCGACCTCCCCGAGTCCACGGTGGTGCCACCCCAAACCTAATCGTCTAACACTCGCTTTGAAAATCACCGCATAAACCCGTTTCTACCACCTCTCTGTCGTCGCCCCCTTTTACCGTCATTATCACCACCAACAACCACCCTAAACACCACCACTACACTCGCCCCTTACCACCCATTACCCCTACCCTGCTAACAACCACCAAAGCAACCTCACCAAGATACGAACAACCCCCCAAAACCCGACGGACAAAAGAAAAACGGAGGAGGGAGGTTTAAACGCTTACCTTTCCGCCACCACGACAGCCACCACGGCCGCCTTTGAACCTTGACAACCGCCCCTAGCTCTTCCTTGCAAAGATCGACAACACCCACGACCTCTCTCTCTCTCTCTCTAGCGTGAGATCTAATGTTTTGGTGTTGGTGAAGTGAGGGAGGCGGGTTGAGGTGTTGCTAGGGTAAAATTAGGTTAAAACTTAGGTTAGAGAAAGATGTTGGGTGTTGGGTTAATTGGGTTAAACATGATATTGGGTAAGCCCAAATGGGTCGAGGGTAGATGGTTTAGCTCACGTCTCGAATACCCTATAAACCCGTCTCAGATAACTTATGCAACAACTCGATTTTACGATATCAACACGACTAAACAATTAACTCGACTCAACTATTATCCCGACACAATTAGTAATATAAAATACATAATAATTAATATATAATAATATCCGTTTACTCGATTATATAAAATACGGGGTATTACAAGTTGTGTGGAGGAGTTGTCTCTAGTGGTTAAGGTTAATGATAAATAGGAAAGATGGCAATTCTAAAGAGGCTGATTTTGTAGAGATTGAATTGATAGGTATGGTTGTGAGTAAGTATAAGACATAGTCTTAGGAGGCGGTTTCTCCTAGTGAGTGTTAGCTGTATAGTTAAGTGTGGCAGAAGGTGAGGGTTATGCGAATGGAAGAATGTGATGAGGGGCATGCGAGTTAAACTCGGGCGACAGGTAACCTTTGTTGAGTGGTAACTTACGTGATCAGGATTGACTGGTTGGATGTGATTATGGGTCTATGTCATATATAAATGTTTGTGTGAGGTTCTGGCCTCACAAAAAAAAATGGTATGGTGTGATAATTATAAAGTTGTTATCTGAATTTTCTGTAATACATGTTGGATACGAGAACGTAATGGAATGATGTTTAAAAAGGTAATAATTTGATTTGTTTTGGCATGACTAGTTATGCTTGTCGTATTCATGGTACATGTCAATCGTGATATGGTAAGGGGATGATATTCACGAGGTAATTATCTGTTTAATTCATAAAATATGTTGTGTTATGATTTAGTAAAGCGGATTTGAGTAAGTTTTTCTTGTCTAAGAAATTATTAAGTCGTATTTATGGGAGTTGTATGCGATTGTGATGACTATCGATGTGGTTGTTGTGCCTCGGGTGGTGATCTGGGCACGGTACATAGTCTTTGTGATGCGGGTATTTTCGCATCTGCGGTGTGGTTGTTGGTGACGGTGTTATGATGCCGTCACCGGTTGTGGTGGAGTAGGCGGGATGATTATGATACGAGTTTTCGAAAGTGCATACCAGTTATACATAGATTGTTGTTTTGTTTGTTGTTGTTCTTTGTGAGTTTCGGTTGAACATGTAGACTGTTGTTTTGTTTGTTGATGTTTCTTACCAGTTTCAACTTGGGTGTGAGGGTAGAGTATGATATGGGAGAAAGCTGTGTATGTTTTGTTGTTGTGATGGTATAGTGATTTTTGTTGTTAGGGCACGATTGTAAGAGGTTGTACAGAACATTTGACCTTGTTGTAGATGAGACATCGGTGCACATAGTCATGACAAGTGATTCGTAGAACATGTGTGGTAATGATCTGAAAGTTGCAGGTGGTTTTAATCTTTCGTTGGGCCAGTGAGGGAAGGGTGTTTGGATTTAGTGTCTTGTTAAGTCATGTATGAGTTTTGCAGTGATGAAAGAAAGGAACTTGAGGATCTAGTGTGAGTGTACGTAACAAGTGTGGATCGTGAGTTATGCTTTTGGCGGTAAGAGTTTTATGTAGTTTATATAGAGAGGTGTGTCATGTTGCGGTAATAGGGAACAAGTGAAGTTTTGGGTTAAATTAAGGATTTTGTGGTATAGGTTAGGTGGTGTGACGAGAGAAGTGAAGTATGAGAGTTGTTTAAGTAAGTGAGCCTTGGGTAGGTGCATGGCGAGTGTTTAGATTATAGGTGGTTATCTTTGACATGCGATGGTGATGAGGATTATGAAAAGATATATCTAGGATTTAGTATTAGTGAGTTACGAGGACGTAACATTTATCTTAAGAGGAGTAGGAGGCGATAAAAGAGAGTTTCATGGTGGTGCATGTTGTAATATAATTGGAAGTAGAGTGTTAGCGTAGCGTAAAGGAGGGATTTATTTTGTGGATAATACTTATAAAAGGCCATGGCCGTGCTTGTAGTAGTGTGATGCTTCGGAGTATGAGAATATTTTATATAATGTTGTGAGTTGGAGGATGATGTTATGAGTCCGAGTAAACTTCGAGGACGAAGTTCCTTTTAAGGGTGGTAGAATGTAACATTCCGTTTGATGTCTATGAGTGTCTTGATTTTGGATTTGATAGTGGATGATATTATGGAGCTAGCAGTGTTAGTGGATGGTGGTTGGTTATGTATGAAGTTGGTGTCGTGAGAGATATATATGTGGTGGATACGATATCGTGAGTCATGTTAAGGAAGTAAACATAGTTGGAGGAGTGGGTGTTAAGAGTTCATGTTTTATGTTTGGTCGAGTTTTTGAGTTCTTAATTATGTTGTTGTGTCTTGGTCGAGTTAGTATGGTTGTTTTTAGAGTATGGGTTGAACTTCGGGGACGAAGTTCTTTTTAAGGAGGGAAGACTGTAATACTCCGTATTTATAAGTCTTGGGGTACTCTATCGAGTAGGCCTTACTCTGTCGAGTAAGGGTAAGTTGCGTTTTAGAAAAGTTTCTGACCTGTAGGGTACTCTATCAAGTAGCCTTAGGTACTCGATAGAGTAAGGAGGTACTCTATCAAGTAGCCTTAGGTACTCGATAGAGTAAGGGGTACTCTATCGAGTAGCCTTAGGTACTCGATAGAGTAAGGGGGTACTCGATCGAGTACCTCGGGTACTCGATCGAGTAGCCGGTTTTACGGGGAGTTCTCTCGGGTTTTGTTAATTATGCGATTAAGGTATATAAGCTTTGTCGTCATTATTCTAAATCACTTTTGCAAAACCTAAATTACTGTTTAAGAGAGAAAGCAAGCAAGTTCATCTTCTTAATCGCATAATTAGCAATCCCCGGAGTTTGGAAGGTCAGTTCTTAGCGTTGATTATACCGTTGAGTTCCTTGCGTCGAGGGTAAGATCTATGTACCCTTTTTATTGTCTTTCCTTTGAATTGGTTAAACCCTAATTTAGAGATTTGGGGGTTTATGTGTAGTATGTGATTTGGTAGCCTTTATGTGTTGTATGATAGGAGGAGGGTTCATAGAGGAGGCTTTTTGATTCAGCAGTAGAGACCGTCTGATTGTGTGCTTACCAGGTAGGATTTCCTACTCAGTATTAGTCCCATAATGGGATATTGGTTGATGTATTGTATTTGGTTGTTTGATATAATAATTGTATTGTGATTGTGGTTGTGATCGTTGTTGATGGTTCGCGAGGCGTGGCCTCGGCTGAGTGGGGTCACTTGCGGGAGTGGCTTCACGCCCTAGTTTCGCCCTTCGTGGAACCCGCCACGGAAGGGGATGTGCACATTAATGGACAGGGTTATCGCTCACTATGTGGAGCGGGGATTTGGTGGGTACGGCTGCGGTCCCCCACTGGCAGGGCTGGTCTAGTGGACAGTCAGTGATTGAGACGATTGGATTTGGCGTGATTGCGTGTGTGTGGCGATTCCATTTCGTCTGTTTGCCTTATTGTTATTATACATTGAATTGTGTGATTAGTACGACCGACCGGTGTTGTTTTGTAAACTGCGGTGATCCATTCGGGGATGGTGAGCAGATATTGCTTGGTATGAGATGAAATCTTTGGGATATTTGGGATTGCCACGACATGATGATAGGAGTCTTCCGCGTAGCTTATTAGTTATTTACATTTCGATTAGAAGTCGGTTTGAGAACATGTATTGCACTTTTGGTTTGGTTTTGAGAATTGTAACTCTTCACTAAGTATTTATATTTAAACGTTGTTTCTTCATTGTTTATTTGATTATCATTGCCTCGGGCAACCGAGATGGTAATGTCTTCATACCTGAGTGGTCCTGGTAAGGCACTTGGAGTATGGGGGTGTTACAGGCAATGACTGATATAGTGGTTTTGGGGGTGGTGTTATGGTGAGGATTAGATGTCTCAGTTAAGACTCAAAAGCAAGGGACTAAAGAAGTTTATAAAAAGAGAAAAAACAAATAAGAGAGGTTACTTAACCGGTTAAACAAGTAGCCGGTTACTCAAGATCCTCACGAGAAGAGGGGGCAATAGTTTGGTTTATTGTGAGTTAAAATAATGTTCGGATTATTATAAGAAGATGGTTAATAGTTTGGATTATTCACGTTAATGTTCAGATTATTATAAGAAGATTGTAAAGATTTTGAACTCTCACATTTATGTTTGCGAAAATGTATAACAATCTTCACAATTACGGCATGTTATAAACATAGAATACGGGTCAGAATAGTTAATAATGATAGACACAACAGCGGGGATGTAGCAAATTACCCCCATTACTTTTATACTACGTGCAAATCAACCCCTTAAGTTTCACTTGTAGCAAATTAGCCTTATAAGTTTTCAAAAATGTATAATTAAGCACAAATCAAATTTTTTACAATTTTTTAAACTAAAATTAATATTTTCTATTATAAAAATGATTTTAAATATGTCTATTAAAAATTAAATACAATATACTCCCTCCTATTCTGAATAAGTGTCCCCACGAAAATTAAGGAATATAGTTAAAATAATGAAAGTTATTGTATAGGGGTAAGAATATATGAGTTAAATAATGAAAAGTATTGAATATGATGAGTTATGGGTGGTTGGGGTGTTAAATAAAGAAAAGAGCTAAGGGTAGGAAAGTAAAAAACCATGTCCAAATATGGCAAATGGGACAGTTATGTGAATAGACGAAAATGACAAATAGGACAGTTATTTAGAATAGGAGGGAGTATTTCTACATATTCAACGAAAATGAAAACCAAATTTAATTTAAACAAAAATTTGGTCATGTAATTTTGTAATTACACTTAAATTCTCATATTGTGAGCATTTTTTCACCCAAATAAATAAATAAATATTATAAAAATATATTGGAACATGTTTTTTTTTATAATTAGGAATTTTAGAATTTATATTTGATTAAATATTTGGACTTTCAATAATAGTTTATTAATTAATTTAGTAAATTTTATTCTTAAAAATAAGATTTGTGGTTAATTACACATTGAGAGAAACATATGGGTTGATTTACTACATTTATAAGTTAGGAGGCTTAATTGCACTTAGTATCAAACTTATGGGGTTGATTTGCTATATTTCCCGATACCATCACTAATTGTAACAAAATGGTAATCATATGTTTACACTTTAGCCACTAGCTGGGGCTCCTATATCATTAGCCCAGATTGTTTTATCGGTTTTTAACCTTATTAACAAGTCTGACTATTTTGGGGCTTTGCCCCTCATGTGTACCAAAAAAAACATGAGACTGACTATTTTCCTCATTTATTTGGACACAAAATCTCATTGAAGACGGAGATATCCGTCACAAGCTTATGACAGATATCGTTTCCTCTCACAAAATACCCATGAGAGATGAGTGGGGGAAACACATGGGGGGTGTCCCACCTTGTCCCTTCTCCCTTTTTGTGAGAGGTCTTTAGCTTGTGACGGGATTAGCCCGTCACAAGTAAGACGCTTTGTTATTTGGGTAACTCGACTAATGTAGTCATGAATTGTAGGGAACTAGTCTAAAAGGCCTTGCCTTATGTAAAACTTGTCTTTGAGCTTAGGGGTGATAATGCCGTTGTGAATGCTCTTGTTAAATTCTCAAGGAAGGATTTCTCCTATTCAATACTTATTTTTTGTATTCATCACTTGGCGCGTGGCGGTTTGTACCGAGCTTTCACTACTGGACCCACCCTTGAACTAACGTTTGACTTGATTTCCTTAGTTTATTAATTGCTCCATTTAAACAAAACTAATTCATTTGTAAACCTGAAAAAATAAAAAGTTCTATAGAACCTAACTCATTATCAAATCACCATTTTAGTTTATTAATAATGGTTGGTACAAGGGATTTAATATCTTGATCATTACTGAATGAAAATAATTGAATATTCCGTATTCAATTACGGAGTACTCAATTAGTTGGAAGATAACATTTGTTAATTACGGATTAGTATGTAATCTGGCATTTGATAATAATAAACTAGATTTTGTGCCCGTGCGTTGCACGGTTTCTAAATAATGTTTTATTTTTAACTGAAGTGGTAGAATATGTAAGTTCTTGAATGTGAGAATGGTAAAATTTGCTATCGTAAAATAATTAATGACTTTGAAAATAAGTGTAGTCGACGTTGTGAATTAATTTCAGTTAGTCTCTCTAATTTCAATTAGTCTTTTGTACGATTGTGTTATATACTGCTCCGTATTATACGGTCTTCATTGGCATATTATGAAATCTTTATTGTCATCTTAGATATGTATGACCGTGTTTGTCAGTATGTGGCTTTAATTTATATAGGTTGTGCCCTAATTATAATCAGCAAATCTCAATTGTGACGATGTTTTGTCTTAACTAAACACATGAGTAGTACTTGACCCGTCACAAGTTTGTGATGGAAATACCCGTTATGAATGAGAATATGTGAATTATAATATGATAAGGATTTCTATATGTCAAAAACAAAAATATAAAAGGAGTCAATCAACCTTAACCAAAGTTGCAAAGTTGCAATAATGAAAAATAATTAAACGATAGATCCTCCAACATATTAGTAAACACACATGCAAATAGACAATTAATCAATGTTGAGATATGAATGAATCAAAATAATTATAACGATAAGGATATGAAAAGTAAAATTTAGAGCTATTGAGTTAATAGGTTTCTTAAAACTGAACTGATCCACTTTATATAGGTGGTAAAAAGATGATACACACAATAAAATTGTAGTGTTTTCATTAACATAAGTTTTGCCATTCTTAGTTTAATATTACAGTAATATTTTAAGGAATCTGTGCTCTGTTTTCTGAAAAAGTCATTTTAATGAGAGCTTCATTTCAAATTCACGTCATGGTGAACCATGGAAGAAGAGCAAAACTGGGCGGGCCGCTGATGAGTCATAGTTGTTTGTCTAGGCTGGAAGCATGTGGTAGTGAATGATTTCACAAGGTGAGGATTGTGCAGAGAAGGTGTTCGAGGAAATGTGATACAAAACTGTGTAATTCGTCAAAAGAAGCGATAATATCTAGTGCACCCCAGGTGTTCGAGGAAATGTGATACAAAACTGTGTAATTCGTCAAAAGAAGCGATAATATCTAGTGCACCCCAGGTGTTCGATGAATTGTCTCAACCAGTTTTAAGCACAAATTCAGGTCAGATAATTGAAGAGAACCAAGATCTCATATATAGTTTTAACAACAATAATGAAATACAAGCTGATGATAAGTGTACTCATAGACATGGGAATGAATACACACAAATTGATGGAATAAGCTCATCTCTTGTTCAGCATTCCGTGGACGAAATGTATGAATTTTAGGGGTGAATCTGACAACAATTTTGTCAAGGACATTCAACATGGATGCACATAACATGTTCGATGAATTGCCACTTCCAACTTTTATCAAAGAGATAGCTGAGGCTGCCAAAATTGTTGAAATTGAAGCCGTTCAGGATGATTATGAGCCTGCATCCGCTGCCCAGGATGATCATTTCACTCCGAAGCAGCAATTGTTAGCAAAATTGGGTACATTAAAGGGTCACACTTTCGGGATTTAGTCGTCATCTACGCAAATGAATACATACATTAATATATTATCTTTTATTTTATCTTTTAAGGTTAAGATTTATTTTTGGTATTTATTAATATGGTACTTATCTATTTAGATTATGATTAATATTTACAAATTCTGTTTTTTTCTAAGACTAATATTATTATTTTAATTAAAGCGTTTCAAAAAACTTGGAGTCTCTAAAATTGCGAAAAAAAGTTCTTTTTTATATATATATATATATATATATATATATATATATATATATATATATATATATATATATATATATATACTAGATTTAATGCCCGGGCCTATTTGTAATATTCTTTCATATTTAATGTAATAATGACTATCAAATGTTAATGTTTGTAATCTACAATGTAATTCTTGTAAAAAATTATTTTGTAGCTTTTTTAAGTTAAATAAACATATCTAAATTGATACATATTCGATGATGCACTTCTAATATACGTAGTATTATAACAGAACTCTGTTAAGTAAAAAATATAATATTATCTAAAACACAATAAAACTATCTTGTCTTAGTTTTTTCTTTCACTATCCAATTAGTCTTTTATAGCTCTTAGGATGTCAACTACTGTACCATATCCCAATTCCCATCCATGTTAATAAGTAAATACCAAAAGAATCTATTTTACAATGAACGTGTGTAAGACAACTTTATACATATTTTTTGTTAACCTTATAATTACTGTTATAAAATATTATGGTATATTGCAATATAGCGATATTATAATAAATAAAATGTTAGTATTACGAAATAATATTTGTAATATTTTATGTTATTTCTTCCGTCCCAGTCAATAATTCACATTTACTTTATTTTATCTCTCAAAAGTTTACACTCACTTTATTTCATACATATTTGATAACTAAACAAAACCAACATATTTGTATTCTCAGGATAATTGAAAAACGTAATATAAACGCATGAAACAAATGGTGTGTCAATGTGTTATCACTTGACTTTTAACTAATTCAAGTACGTAGTACTCTGTAATTCATAATATACATGTATTAGTTCATTCTTCATAGTAAGCAATTAACATCCAAAAACTATTCTAAGCAATGATAAAAATTAGGGGTCACTCTCTTTTGTTGCTTATTGCACCTCAACTCTCCTACGACCATGAGAGGCACGCATATATGCATAGATCTCCTTATTTGTGTCCTGTACCATAAAGATTATAAATCATTAGTTTCTATATTGATAAAACCATCAACTACTAATTTGAGAAGTTCAAAATTTTTTGAAATACCACATATGATAATACGTATGTTTTTTTGAGGTCTATGAGAGTCTCAACTGTTAGAGAATAATTAGGAGCATCCTAATTATTCCCATATTATTTGTATCCTCATTTGTTATATTTGTTACCTTGTATTTAGCCTCATATCACGTAACATATCTCTAGCATATCTCTTGACCTTAGGAAAGTATTCTAGTCTAACCTAGCTTCCTCTTGTATAAATACTCATAATGTATTCTATGTTAATCATCTATCAAATAATATAATTCACATTTCCTACATGGTATCAGAGCCAGAATTCTTGAACCTGCGAGGAACTTGACCCTGTAACAATGATATCATCAACATATACAAGCACAAAGAGAGAATAGGTACTGTGAAGAATAAAAAGAGATGTATCAGAGACAGAATTCTTGAACCCCGTCTTGAGAAGGAATGAACGGAGTTCATTGTACCATGCCCGTGGGGCCTGTTTAAGACCATAGATTGCTTTTCGAAGACGGCAGACATGAGAAGGTTTGGCGGGATCAATGAAGCCCGGTGGTTGAGCCATATATACCGTGTCGGTTAATGTACCTTGGAGAAAAGCATCATTGATGTCAAGTTGACGGAGGGGCCAGCCTTTGGAGACAGCAAGACTCATTAGGAAACGAACCGTGGCGGGTTTGATAACGGGGCTGAAGGTTTCGTTATAGTCAAGGCCATGTCGTTGGTGGAATCCTTTAGCAACAAGGCGGGCTTTGTGTTTGTGAACGGAGCCATCGGTGTTGTATTTGGTTCGAAAGACCCATTTACAACCCACAATGTTTTGGGTTGGGGAGGGTGGGACGAGTTCCCATGTATTATTGGCGAGGAGAGCATTGTATTGAGCTTCCATAGCGGACCGCCAAGTGGGGTCGATAAGGGCTTGCTTGGTGGTTTTGGGCTCGGTGGAGTGTAGTTGAGCCTGTGGGGTAATATCCGTATAAGACCCTCTAAATTTAGGACTATAACGTAAATTTAGCATGCGATTATCGTCATAAAACATAAATACAATAGAGAAACGATAAAGGTAAAGAATTAACCTCGGGTCCTTTATAGTGCGGCGTAAAGAACAGAAATCAAACGAGATTCCCTCCTAATTGTTGCACCCAAGACTTGTCCGAGATATGCCCTTGTGCTAGATGGTGTTCTCCGATTGCCTTGCAATATTGGGAGAACTGATGTGAGGTTTTTTCGAGATGTGAGATCTCAGTTTCAGAGAGAAAATTAATCTCCAAAACCCTAATTATTTTTCACTAACTGATGATTAGGTCAGAAGGGAGGAGAAGCTCTCCCTTTTGATCTCCTAATCTCGGCCAAACCGAGTCCATGGGGAGGAAATGGGCTTTTCCATTTCCTCTTCATTTTAACTCGTAGTCCGTGCCCAAAAGACTAAATGTATATGACGCGGTTTATTATAAATCGTCATCGGTTATCGGCTATTAAAACATCAACTAATAACACGGGTTAGTTGAAGTATTAAAACGTGTCCGACAAAGACGATATTGTATAATTAATTCAATATACATTAATTAAATATAAAACGCTTATATTTAATTTTACGAATTAACTGGTTAATTCGCCTTAGCCCATGATATTTAATCCGTATTAAATATAATATCTCAACATCACATTTTGACTAATTACTAGTCAAATAACTCGAACTAACTGGTTAGTCAAATTTGGCATCTACATTTGTATTTTCATCTTGTCACATCTCTCGAACGTATCCTATAGGTGTGACTTTTAGGGACCAGTTGATCACCGCCATCCGTATGACAATAACGTCAAACTTATCTAGCAAGCCAACCGTTATTGATAAACGTGGATCAAGTGATAATAATACCAAAAGTATGCCCTTTGATCCTTTTAGAGGTTTATAAGTCCTTGCACTAACCGTTAAGGACACTAACCCCAACAAGCTCCCACTTGTCCGTACAAGTGCATGTGCAATGACGTTATCCGCACTAACTGGAGGACACAAGCTCCAACAAACTCCCACTTGTCCGTACAAGTGTATGTGCGATAACCGATTCTCATATTCATTTAAAATTTCTCCCACTCAATGTAAAACAATTTGCAGATCCGGATCCGCAAAGGTCGTATTTTACAATCGATCTGTATCTAGAGTGGTTTCCCCGACTAGAGAGTAACTTAACTGATAAAACGAATCTGTATCCGAGCATGGCCATGCATTTCGATTCTGACTCCTCGAGTGGCCCCGAGAAATATCGAGTACCGATAAAGGCTGAATATTTCCTTCAACTCGACTCCTTCCGATCTAAGCACGCATGAAATGAAATGACCCGAAAAAATCTACTTGGCCCCCGTTACGGATGACCGTGAGAAAGAAACCAAAGTCACCCAAAATCTGCCTTAGTCTCAAGAGACAGTCGATAGTCAAAAGAATCGACTCTTAGGATCACCATGGAAGTCCTATCCACGACCGGGCAACGAATGTTATAAAACATTTAGGACTCCACGTCGATGTCACAATTGTGTCCTACGAAATATCCGTATAAATCGCCTCTGTGATTGGTCAGTCAACCGGTTGACTTATGGCTCGTTGAACCCACCATCAACCAACGTCACAAAATAATTGCCAGAGTTATCAGCTCATGTGGGCAATTAAGGACTAAAAAGATATGATGTTTGTTCAGTTCACTTTGTGGTGTTCAAAATTGTCGTACAATTCCACATGAAAAACAAAATATATATATAAGATATCAAAACGATGATGTTGTATAGAGTACAAAAGCAAATGAATCTAATCCATAAAAGAGTACTACAACTTAGGAACACGTTTAATTCCCATGGAATTAACATGCCCTTCATGCTTATCTTGTCGTAATGCTTTAGTGAGAGGATCTGCTATGTTATCATCTGTAGCAATCTTTTCTATCACTACTTCCTTTTGCTCCACGTAATCCCGGATTAGATGAGCTTTCCGTTGTACATGTCTAGACTTATTGCTAGACTTTGGCTCCTTAGCTAGGAAGATGGCACCACTATTGTCGCAATAGATGGTGATCGGGTCATTCGAACTAGGCACTACAGAGAGCCCATGTAAGAATTGACGCATCCATATCGCTTCCTTTGTAGCTTCAGACGCGGCATAGTACTCGGACTCAGTCGTAGAATCTGCTGTAACAGTTTGTTTCGAACTCTTCCAGTGATCTGCAGCGCCATTAAGAGTAAAACGAATCCAGGATCGAGATTTCGAGTCATCACGATCCGTTTGGAAGCTAGCATCGTAACAGAACGGTTGCGCATAGCTTTTGAGAGCCTCCATAAGTCAATGCCCAATCTTTAGTCCTCCGTAGGTACTTAAGAATGTTCTTGACAGCCAGCCAATGTGATTCACCCGGATCTTCGTTGGAATCGACTTGTCATACTCAATGCATATGCCACGTCCGGACGTGTGCATATCATGGCATACATGATTGATCCTATTGCCGAAGTATAAGGAATCCGTGTCATGCGCTCTTTCTCTTCCGGTGTCTCTGGTGACTGAGACTTGCTCAAATGCACCCCTGGAGCCATAGGAAGAAACCCCTTCTTGGAGTTAGTCATGCTGAATCTCTCTAGGACTTTGTCTATGTAAGACTCCTGACTGAGAGATAACATCCGTCGTGATCTATCTCGATAGATACGGATGCCTAGAATTCTTTGTGCCTCTCCCAAATCTTTCATCTGGAAATGGTTTTTCAACCATACTTTCACCGAAGTTAAGAGAGGTATGTCATTCCCAATCAGGAGTATGTCATCGACATACAATATTAGGAAGACAATCTTGCTCCCACTCGACTTGATATACAGACATGGTTCCTCGACCGATCGAGTAAATCCATTCTCTTTTATCACTTGGTCGAAGCGATGATTCCAACTCCTTGATGCTTGCTTAAGTCCATAAATGGAACGCTTAAGTTTGCATACTTTCTTAGGATGTTCTAGATCGATGAAACCTTCGGTTTGTACCATGTACAACTCTTCCTCCAAAAAGCCGTTTAAGAAGGCGGTTTTCACGTCCATTTGCCAAATTTCATAGTCATGAAAAGCGGCGATCGCTAAGATAATCCGAATGGAACGCAGCATGACTACGGGTGCGAAGATTTCATCGTAGTGCAAACCTGGCACTTGGGTGAAACCTTTAGCAACTAGTCGTGCTTTATAGATATCTTGTTGACCTTCCACAGAATGCTTTATCTTGTAAAGCCATTTGCATTGAAGGGGACGAACCTTAGCAGGTAAGTCAACGAGATCCCATACGTTGTTCTCATACATAGAGTCCATCTCGGATTGCATGGCCTCAAGCCATAGCTTTGAGTCGGAACTAGTCACGGCACCTTTATAGGTTGCGGGTTCACTACTCGTTAAGAGTAGAACGTCATCTATGTCATGTTCCTCGACCATACCAATGTATCTCGTGCGGAGGAATAGAGACTCTTCCCGACCTTCTAGGTTCTTCAGAATATGCACGCAGCCGGGATTGAAGGAATTGGTTCCTCCAATGGTTGCTCGGTATTTGGTTCTGGAATCTCCGACAGGTCGAAGGTTCTATCACTCTTTGCATTCTCGAGAAATTCCTTCTCTAAGAATGTCGCACTAGCCGCAACAAAAACACGTTGTTCGGTTGGCGAATAGAAGTAATGACCCAGTGTTCCTTTAGGATAACCTATAAAGTATGTCTTGACCGATCGCGGGCCGAGCTTATCCTCGTGTCTCCACTTGACATAAGCCTCGCAGCCCCAAACCCGTATAAAGGACAAGTTAGGGACCGTTCCCTTCCATAGTTCATATGGAGTCTTGTCACTGACTTTAGACGGACTTCGGTTAAGTATTAGAGCGGTGACATAAGAGCATAACCCCATAATGAATCAGGTAAAACCGTGTGACTCATCATGGATCGAACCATATCAAGTAGTGTTCGATTTCTCCGTTCGGACACACCATTCAACTGAGGTGTTCCAGGTGGAGTTAACTGTAGGGCGATCCCACAGTCCTTTATGTGTTGATCAAACTCGTGAGAAAGATACTCGCCACCACGATCCGAACGCAGTGTTTTAATCTTTCTACCCAATAGGTTCTGTACTCTATTCTGGTATTCCTTGAATTTCTCAAAGGATTCACTTTTGTGCTTCATTAAGTAGACATAGCCATATCTACTTAAATCATCCGTGAAAGTGATGAAATACCTATAGCCTTCTCGTGCGGTGATTGACATAGGACCACATACATCCGTGTGTATGAGCCCTAATAGGTCAGCAGCGCGCATTCCAACACCTTTGAAGGAAATCCGAGTCATCTTACCGATGAGACATGATTCACACGTGCCAAATGATTGAAAATCAAAGGCCGAGATAGCTCCATGTTTGATGAGTGTTTTACGCGTTTCTCATTAATGTGTCCCATACGGCGAGTGCCATAGATACGTTTGATCTTTGTCACCAACCTTTAACTTTTTATTCATTACGTGTAATATTTCCGTGGTCTGATCTAAAACATAAATTCCGTTCATGGAGACTGCCTTGCCATAAATCATATCGTGTAAAGAGAAAATGCAAGTATTATTCTCTATTACAAATGAAAAACCAAGTTTATCAAGTGCGTAAACCGAAATAATGTTTTTCGAAAGACGGGTACATAATAGCAATCATATAATGATAACTCAAATCCGCTAGGAAGCTGGATCACATATGTTCCCCTCGAGACGGCAGCCACTCTTGCTCCATTCCCGACACGCAGATCAACCTCACCCTTTACGAGAGGTTCGAGATTTCGGAGGCCCTGCACATGATTACACGGATGAGAACCACAACCAGTATCAAGTACCCAAGTTCCGTAACTTGCGTGGTTAATCTCAATCATATGAATAAAAGTAGAAGAAGAAGACATACCAACGGGTTTAACGCGACTGCTTTTATGTCCTCATGATAAACGGGACATGTGCGTCTCCAATGCCCAGTCTTGTGGCAATGATGGCATTCCATGTTTTCATTCTTGCTCTTTGTCACTTTGATGAGGTGCTCGACTCACCAGGCCCACTCTTACCCGAACCTGACTTCTTGAACTTCGCCTTACCTCCGCTAGGTTTGCACGAGCTTTGCCCTTACCTTTCCCTTTGTTGGACACAACGAGAACATCTTGTTTCATGCTCCCACTGAACTTCATGTCCTTCTCGGTGCTGTACGAGGGAGGAGTGCGATTCATGCGGAGTTTTCTTCAAATCATTCATATAGTAATTCGCTCTAAATTGCGAATAACCATCGTGGAGTGAGTGAAGTATGCGGTCGATAACAATGTTCTCGCTGATGTTACAATTAAAGGTCTCCAGTTTCTCGACATTCTCAATCATCTTTGAGAATGTGTGGGCTAACCGGTTGGCCCTTTCGGAGTTTCGCATCAAAGAAGCGAGTGGTATGCTCATAGGTCACGATTCTCGGTGCTTTCGAGAATTCCTTAGTGAGCGTGGTGAAAATCTTGTTTGCACCATGGGCTATGAAGCGCTTCTGCAAATTGGGTTCCATTGCAAAAATGAGTACGTTTTTAATCGCACCGCTTCCATACGTAAATCATTAAACTTGGTGATTTCAGCGACTCTAGCCGTGGGACCTGGGTTCACGGGATGGGCTCCAAGAGATATTTGAGCTTCCGTCGCCGGCGGCGGCATTCCGTAATGCCGCCTCCCGTCCCGCGAAGTTTGATCCATCATTCTTGATCGAGTAGACCGATTCATCCGATTCATGAAGATCCGGCCAGGACTCACGGTCCAATGTGGCACTTGGCATTGGGTTATCGTAGAACCAGCCATTTGTTATTTGCGGTTTAATAAAACGTGATCTACACTGAAAAAGAAAGAAAAACAAAACGAAATAAGCAACTCATCGAGGTGATTTAAGTCTATTTTAAAATTCATTTTAAACATGTAGACTCTCGCACTTGCATAATTGATCTCCCTCAAGAATGATACAAGTGATCCCAAGACTCAATTTCTGTAAATTGATAAGCCAACTGTTTAGCTAATTCTTCCGGAAGAACTCTTGGTCGATAGATTTCTGTAAATCCTATCTATAGTCCACCATAGTCACAGGATCGTACGAGTGACCATAGTGTTGAGATAAAATAGGTCAATCGGTTCCAACTTACCCGACGTAGAAGGGGTCATATTATGCCTACCGACGAAGAAGGGACTCATTGGAGTTTGACCTATAAAGACCGTTCTCAATTTTGGTTTATACGAGGAAGATCCCATCAACTAAATTATAATTCATATTAAGTGAACGAATAACTAGCGTCTGCGTGAATGAATCAATTTGGGTGATGGCTTACAGATCGTGTGACATGAGAATGTCAATGAAAACTAACTCGTGACCTCTATATGTGTCAGTTTTCATGCAATAATTAGGTGGTTTGGTTTTTAGGCGGAATATGATGCATACTATCGTTACGATAAAATAAATAATTGAATGCAATACGTAAATAAAATTTCCTAGTGTGGCCTATCCTAATAAAAAGAACAAAATACAACTTTGGAATCCACCGTTGGACCCAAGAAGCTTGTCTTGTTGTTCCATCTTGATCCAGGTAGCGGGAGTGAGCATCTGGTCTCCGTCTTTGGTCTTCTCAAAAATTACAATTAAAATTACAAAATATAAACCTAATTACATTCTAATAAAAACTGTAATTACAAGTGAAAAAAAACAAAACGGAGATACGAGATCTCAAAATACAACCAAGACCGTGTTCCATCATTACGGTAACACGTTCTACTAAGGCCACACTAAGTTACAACCGTTTGCAAAAATAAATAAATACGTAATAAAAGACATTCAAGGCATTCAACAAAACGATAAATAAATGCATCAACTAAAAACAAATTCATTCGTGACATAATTCCGTAATTATGTTAAATTTATCCAAACCACCTTTTAATGATTAAAATTCATGTGATAAAACCGCTTCTATCATTTAATTTTAATCTAATACAGTCCGTTACTTTAAATACACGTTAAAATAACTTAATGGTACGCGTGTGAACCGTTTCACAATCATAGCGAGTGTACAATATCCGTATAATGTACATTTTGTAGCCAAAAGAAAATTTAAAGCAAAAGGAATAAATTTTCAAAGCTGTCAAAACAGAAATCCCTCGATCCAGGGACATAAGTGCTCGATCGAGGAACAAAAGGGCTCGATCGAATGAGGTTGCCATTCGATCGAGGGGTTTGCCAATCAGGAGGTGCTCGATCGACTAAACATAAGGTTGATCGAGGACCTATATCAGCAAGACTGTTCGATCGAGTACGAGGGGGTCTCGATCGAGTAGTCAGGATTTAAAAATTGGTCGATCGAGTACAGCAAGGACTCGATCGAGTCAAAACATGACAGAAAAACACTCGATCGATTGAAAAACTTGTTCGATCGAGAACAAAAATTTCTGGAAAACTTAAAACCCTCGTGAAACATTTTATCGAGACAAAATCAATTGCAATTTCGATCAAAAACGCATCAAAACAAATTTGACAATTGACAAAACATGACATATTGTTATAATCTCTGTATAAAACAACAATATGCATAAAAACAAATCGAAAACAAGATGATAAAACCGTGTAAAACATGTCACGGTTTCAACAAGAACAAAAACCGAATCAGCCGTGTATACATGGCACGGAATTCGAGACAAAACAATCGTTTCAAAATCGGTTTTATGAAAAACACATGGAAAAATTTACGTGGCCTCGCTCTGATACCACTTGTGGGGTAATATCCGTATAAGACCCTCTAAATTTAGGACTATAACGTAAATTTAGCATGCGATTATCGTCATAAAACATAAATACAATAGAGAAACGATAAAGGTAAAGAATTAACCTCGGGTCCTTTATAGTGCGGCGTAAAGAACAGAAATCAAACGAGATTCCCTCCTAATTGTTGCACCCAAGACTTGTCCGAGATATGCCCTTGTGCTAGATGGTGTTCTCCGATTGCCTTGCAATATTGGGAGAACTGATGTGAGGTTTTTTCGAGATGTGAGATCTCAGTTTCAGAGAGAAAATTAATCTCCAAAACCCTAATTATTTTCACTAATGATGATTAGGTCAGAAGGGAGGAGAAGCTCTCCCTTTTGATCTCCTAATCTCGGCCAAACCGAGTCCATGGGGAGGAAATGGGCTTTTCCATTTCCTCTTCATTTTAACTCGTAGTCCGTGCCCAAAAGACTAAATGTATATGACGCGGTTTATTATAAATCGTCATCGGTTATCGGCTATTAAAACATCAACTAATAACACGGGTTAGTTGAAGTATTAAAACGTGTCCGACAAAGACGATATTGTATAATTAATTCAATATACATTAATTAAATATAAAACGCTTATATTTAATTTTACGAATTAACTGGTTAATTCGCCTTAGCCCATGATATTTAATCCGTATTAAATATAATATCTCAACATCACATTTTGACTAATTACTAGTCAAATAACTCGAACTAACTGGTTAGTCAAATTTGGCATCTACATGACTGTATTTTCATACTGTCACATCTCTCGAACGTATCCTATAGGTGTGACTTTTAGGGACCAGTTGATCACAGCCATCTGTATGACAATAACGTCAAACTTATCTAGCAAGCCAACCGTTATTGATAAACGTGGATCAACTGATAATAATACCAAAAGTATGCCCTTTGATCCTTTTAGAGGTTTATAAGTCCTTGCACTAACTGTTAAGGACACCAACCCCAACAGAGCCGAGAGGTTTAGTCTATCAATGGGTTTGTAAATGTTGTGTGAGGCTCTTGTGGCATGGGAATGGGCAGGGGGTTGTCGAGGGGGTGGTGGGGGAGGTGGAGGAGGGGGTGTAGGAGTGGCAGCGGGTGTAGGGGGAGATTCAGGGGAGGCAGGGGAAGATGGTGAGATGGTTCAGTATTTGTGGTGGGAGAGGATGCTGCGGCAGTGGCAGGGGTTTGTGCAGGTGTGTGGGCAGGTTGTTGGGGCTCGGAAGCCGAGGTGAGAAGGGGTATGGAGACTTGGCACCATACGTCGGATGTGGGCAGCGTGGTGGAAGGCAGCGGAGAGTGATGGAAGGGGTAGTGGTGTTCGATAAATCGAACATGGCGAGAGCAGTAGATGCGGTTAGAAGTTGGGTCAAGACATAGGTAGGCGTGTTGAGTCGGGGAATATCCGACAAATACACAAGCAGCGGAACGGGGGTCAAGTTTGTGCGTGGTGTATGGGCGGAGCCAAGGGTAGTAAAGGCTTCCGAAGTTGTGAAGATTGGCATATTTTGGTGGAGTCTTGTAAAGACAAGAGTACGGGGATTGATTGTGAAGAGTGGAGGATGGCATTCTATTGATGGTGAAACCGTACCACCACCACCACCACTTCTCACCGAAAAAGACAAAGCTCCTGTCCCAAATCCGGAGTACAGTACATGGTTTCGGCAAGATAAATTACTATTCAGTGCCGTGGCAAGCACCCTCGCTCCATCCATTAGTCCCATTCTCAATCGCCTGCAAACTACTCAAGAGGCGTGGGATGCCCTAACAGCTACCTACGCCCGCCCTTCCCGTGGCCACATCAAACAACTCCGTCACAAACTCAAACATATAACCAAAGGTACCTCTTCCATAACTGACTACATGAACAAAATTAAAGCCACCATTGATGAACTTGCTCTTCTTGGCACCATCATTCCCCAAGAGGATGTCACGGACCAAATCCTTGACGGGCTCGACACCTCATATCAATCTGTGATTGATACCGTCAATGCTCGTGACACCCCTATTACCTTTCAAGAACTCCACGAAAAATTAATTCGCAGAGAACTTGTTCTTATTCAAACCGAAACACCTTCCTCTGCCTCGTTTACTCCCATGGCCCACCCAACTCGTGACTCACCTCCAAGCCTCCATGCTTATTCGGACTCTGGCTGGGTGATGATCCCGACGATCTTCAATCCACTGACGCCTATATCATCTACCTAGGTCGAACACCTATCTCGTGGAGCTCCAAAAAGCTTCGCACTATTGCTCGGTCATCAACCGAAGCTGAGTATCGCACTGTTGCTAATGCCGCTGCAGAAATTACTTGGCTTAGCTACCTCTTTAGTGAGCTACGTATACCTCTTACCTCCTCACCCGTCATCTATTGTGACAATCTTGGTGCAACAAACTTAAGCTCCAATCCCGTCTTTCATTCTCGAATGAAACATGTGGCGTTGGACTATCATTTTATTCGCGAGAAGGTACAATCTGGTGTCTTGCGTGTCGTTCCTATTGCTAATGATGACCAACTCGCTGACGCGCTCACTAAAGCCCTCCCAAAGCCACGGTTCACAATGCTACTTTCCAAGATCGGACTCTCCCAAAGGCCGTCCGTCTTGCGGGGGGATGTTAGAGAATAATTAGGAGCATCCTAATTATTCCCATATTATTTGTATCCTCATTTGTTATATTTGTTACCTTGTATTTAGCCTCATATCATGTAACATATCTCTAGCATATCTCTTGACCTTAGGAAAGTATTCTAGTCTAACCTAGCTTCCTCTTGTATAAATACTCATAATGTATTCTATGTTAATCATCTATCAAATAATATAATTCACATTTCCTACATCAACAAATACAACCTGCAACAATAAGAGTTTAAACAAAAGTTAAGGTTATAACTCAAAATTATTCTTTCTTTAACTGGAAAAACATGAAGAAACCACCATTGTACATTGGCATATTTTATATCCAAATAGTAGTTATATTTGATGTATTTTACTTCTATGAGACTATCGCTATCTCTATCATTATATTATTATAATCATTCCATTATTGTTTGCTATCTTATTTTTAAGTTGGATGTTATGTTTAATTTGTCTACTACTGTACTTCTCCTATTGTAATTTTTACATTCTTTCATGTAGTTCCACTGTTATAGTAAAGCCAGATTAACATTTTGATTTATATTAAGACTTATTAGATGTGAATATACACTCCCTCCGTCCTGATAGTATGTTTGTCTACTCTATGTTGGGTATCTCGATCAGTCAACGACTATTTGTCTTTTTATAATTGACCCCCTCCTATTTTCTTGGTCTTTGCCCAAAACCAAAAGCAAATAAATAACCGGGATGAATGGAGTATATAATAATAGAAGGAATAAAATTTGTGATTTTATTTATGTAAGTGGTATGCTATTGATCCTTTTTATTCTTTAAACTTAGTTTAATTTTCATTTGAGAGTTAGACTTGGAAGTCTTGAACCCACATGTTAGATGTTACTGTAATCTCAATTTAATTTAAAATAGAAGATAAATTAATCTCTCCATAATTGTCCTTCCCCAACCTAACCCAATTCTCCCTATCATCCACTTCTCCATCGACATGCAAGTTTAGTGCACCCCAAATCATGAATCCCCATTTCATCAAAATCCGATCTTGTCGGAGTTTATATATACGACAATCCATGGCGACTCAACGCGAGGTTGCCCCGACGTGGATATTCAGACGAATCACAGGTGACGGTGGAGAATCTTCTGTTGAGTATTGGATGTTCGGTTAGTTTCTCTATATAATAAATTATTAATAATGATACTCCGTAGTAAAAAAGGGGGATGAGATGAAGATGATAGAGGTAATTATGGTTTTTGATCGGATGATGCATTCCGCAGTTCTGTTGCCTTCCTTCAAAGATTCGAGCTTCTCTGTTTTTGAGGCTAATTACTTTTTGCTTTTATTGTGTGATTAGTTCTTCAATTCTTTATATTGTTTGCTGCCCGTCTTAAGTAGCTAGTGTTCTGGATCAAGTTGAAATTTAATGTAACAATTAACCTTCAGTCTAAGTGGTTAGATTTCTAGTCTTTTAAAGAAAGATGACACTTTCGCAGATTAAAGGGATCATGACCTACTTAACTTTTTATGGAACCTAATTCTTGTTCTTTTATATGTGTTAAATTTGTACAATCTGGGTTTATTTGGTCAGTTACTACTGCATTTGTAAATGTTCCTTGGTTAATGTACATGTTTATTCATTGTCATTTTGTTCCGCCTTGGCCTCCAGTGTCCCATCACCCATACCTAGCAACAAATCATTGAATATTTGGTTTCTTGCTTGTTTACCTGGGTCAGTGTTACACTCTGAAACTCTCGTGATCTTCTCAAGTCTGTATATTGTGCATTCGTCCCACATGTAGGATCTATTAAGAGACGCTTAAAATATTTGTCGGAAGTGTCCGCCAAATAAACTCACATTCCCTCCAAAGTGCTTAGAATTTGCTAGTCTCACATTGTACAATCAAGTGCTTCAAAAGTAAATATGTGGTCCATCGGTGCCTCGTCACATATAAGAAGTTCAGCAACCTTGGTTTTTTGCCCTATGTTACACGTAGATTGTCGAATAATTCAATCGGCCAAATCTGTTGGGAGCTGTCTTTCCTTCAGGTCGTAGTATTGTGCGATACCTAACTTAAGAAAATTCAATTTTTTTTTTCTAAAACTGTCACTACTTACTCTTTAAGAGATTGGATTTATGATTGCATGCTATGAGTTCCTTTGACCTTATTCGTGTTGAGATGGTCCTGTATAAAAACGTTTGGCCATCAAATCGTTAAATTTTGGAAGTGGCATATTGTCACTGTCTTTCGGCGTCTTCCAGTACCTAAGAAGTGTTTTCTCGGCTTGAATCAGGGTATATGACTTTTTGGCTTCCTCCATTAGCTCAATGTTCTGGATGACATAAGAGTTTTCTTTTCTTCCTCTCGATGTCCTCTTATAGCATTTCATATCTCTCATTCCATAGATCTAGGATGTCTGTTACCGCACAAGATAAGAGTGATGGATAGCTCTCTAAGTTGTGAAGGCTGCCATTGGCTTGCCTCCTTTAAGGCGTCTTGCCATTCTTTATCATTAGCATTGTTGTCAGAATCGCGATTCGATCCAGCCATTCTACGATTTTACGATCTAAAAATGCTTGACCGATCCTGGATTCTACATTCTATCATAGTTGTAGAATCTTACGATCCTATTAATTTGAAAATTTCTAGAGATGGGATCATAATACGATCCTACGATTTTACGATCCTACGATCCGATTCCATAATAAAAAAAATTAATATATATTGTTATATAATGACACCGTAAAACCCAAATTTCGCGTATGTTGTTCATACAATGATACTAAAATCATTAATTACCAATATTTTATGAATACATATTAATAAATAAGTGTTTTGATTTTCAATTATATTTTTTTAACAAATAAAAAAGTATATTTAGTAAGTTTGTAGAATCTTGCGATTCTACGATCCGATTCTACCGATTCGATCCTACCCTCCCCATCGATCCAAAGTAGAATCCCGATCCTGACAACATTGGTCATTAGTCAGTAGTCCGAACGATGTCGGATATTCACAGCTTTCCACTGTACTGATATCCTTAAAGCTTTTGACAATTCTGGTGATATTTAGGAGTAAACGAAATAGTAACCTTCCTCGGCAGTAGGATGTACAATATAAATTCTACTCATGCTCAATTGCTCTCTCTCTGCTTCCTTTTACTCGTGCGTTGTACCCCACATATTTTGTTCTCTTGCCTCTGAATGTTAAATTTTTGTCATCTTCTCCTTTCAAACGCAACATGTCATCGTTGTAGTTAATTCTCAAGAATTTGTATGAAATATGGAATAGAAATAGTGTGAGAAAACTGGGTTACACGGACCAATATTTATAGTACAATACACAATAGTATATAATACCGACCTAATTTGAATCTTATTCTGATATATGTGTTTGTATAGAAGACTACAACCTCCGGAAGACTCCTTGATATAGACAGAAAAAAAAGGAGGAAAAGAAGTTGCATGGATGAAGGGGTCTATTTATTTATTTTAGTATTATTTATTTATGATTTATTTATTTTATGTGTTTTGCGAAGGTTGGAGACTCTGAAATCGCTCGAAAAAAGCTTCCTTTATTAATATAGATGAGATCTTTAGATTTAATCTTTCAGTGCGATGCAGGCCTATTTCTGATATTCTATCGTAATTATCAATTTAATTTATATTCATAGAAATCAAACTTTCGTATTATAGATTTTTGTTAGAGAGACTTGTGGTAGGGAAGTGTTGATTTAACTTAGGAAGCAAAATTGTTTTAAAAGTGAACAATGTTAATGTGCTCAAAGCGTTTTCTTTGATGATTTGGTACATTTCGTCACAAGTTGAAACAAGGTAAAATGTGACCCATTTAAGCGAAAAATGTAACCATTTTACCTAAGAAGTTACTGAACAATTTCTAAGCTATAATAATTTGTCATTAAAATGGTCACATTTTTGTCGTTAAAATAATGACGTTTAGCATTTAATGACGAAAAGTGTCTTCTTTAATGAGAATGGGTGTAATATGCACCCATTGCATTATAGCAATTGAGTTCCCATCAAATTTAAAGTGTACTATCTTTATGCTTGTTTTTTAGGTTTTCGATTAGTTTTACAACAAACATTCTGTACCTTGAGCTTTAGTTGTCCACAAAGTCTCTCTTTAATCTCCATGGTTTATCACAAATTCGTATCCTTTAAAAAGTTAACACTATTTTTGTAATTCATCTTAAGTGTTTGATTCATGAGATATAATGACGGAAATTAGCCCTTTACATACAAATTAGTTTTTGTTACTAAAAGCAAAAATATGAATAAAATAGTAAAAGATATTATAAAAGAGTTGAGTTGATTCCAACTATGCTGCTCAGACGACAATTTGTATTGTGTATGCTTTTATGATCACATATTTGTAAACAACAACATATTGATTATCATTACCTTTATGCCTTTATGGCTTTATCCAATTTTTCTAATCGAAAAATTCTTAGGTCCTCCGGGAGGACCATTAATATGTCCTCCCTAGCCAATAAAAAGTCTTCGTGCCTATATTTGTCTTATATTTACCTTTATATTTATTGTTTTTAAATATCCATGAATACTTTTTATTGGCTAAGGAGGACATATTAATGGTCCTTCCGAAAGACCTAAGAATTTTTCTAATCTTAATTGTGATTTGATTGTGATGATACGACTCTCAATGTTCATAACATTTAACTTGTAGACAACATTATCTAGCATTTATATCACAAATTTCATTTGAATCCAATGTACTAACAATTGTTTTTATTGTATATGCATATCTCAAAAATACTCACGATGTGCGACCAAGTATTGCATTCAATTTATTTCGGCTGCTATGTAGAAAAGACGGTCGCAAAATTTTTGTAACGACTAATTTGTTTGAATAGTGACTTATTTGATCGGTTGCTAAATTAAGTAGTTCTTGTAGTGACCAATTTTGAGAGACGATTTCATAACATTGGCACTATATTTGTATGTAGGATCAACAAAAAAGACGTACTTGTTAACACTGTATTTATGACACACTCTTAAAAGATATATGTACCGGTTAACATTAGGTCACGTTCCATGATTTCTCGAGTTGTACGTCGATGATCAAATATTAGACCAACCTATGAAAACGCAATATCATTGCACGTCCTAAGTACAAAACAATCAACTATATATTATAATAAGACATGACCATGATTTACCACCATATACAAATGCATAATAACCATCTTACTTTATAAAAGTTGACAAAAAACACCGACACCAAGCAATATTTTGACAAAATAATAACTGTGTTTGCTTGTTGCTTGTGTTTGCTCATTCTCTTGTGATCACCACCTTCTACAAAAGAAAAATATATAAAATTTTAATTATGTACTGAAGTATTAAAAAAATAATGTAACAAATAAAATCATCAATAAATGAAAATAATGAAAAGCAAGGGTAGCATGTATATTAAGGCCATACAAAAATACATTGTAAATAAACACATTAGATTAAATTATGATAAACGTATGAACAATTGATTTCATTGAATGATGGAAATTCTGTGTATTGCAATTGTATGTTTACAAGGGTGTGAGATGTTGCAATATATACAAAGTAAGGAATAAAGTATTTACGGAGAGAAATAAACATAACAGCTATATTGTACACATTTACGGAATGAATTGCGGGATTGCCGAATATAGAGGATATGCAATATCAAGCTGCAACGGCTCTCTTGATTCCGCAATCTTTGCTAACACCCCCCCTCAAGTTGGAGCATGGAGCGACGAAATGCCCAACTTGGATAGGAGTTCATTGAACGGGGCACGACCAAGAGCTTTGGTAAAGATGTCTGCGAGTTGAGCGCTTGTGTGAATATAGCTTGGTTTTATTGTGCCGCGTATAATCTCGTCACGAACGAAATGACAATCAACTTCGATATGCTTTGTGCGTTCATGAAAGACCGGATTTTTTGCAATATGTAGGGCAGATTGACTGTCACACATTAATTGAATGGGTTGTGGATGTGGAATTCCGAGGAAAGCAAGCAACCCTTTGAGACATTTAAGTTCGCAAGTGGTGTGAGTCATAGCACGGTATTCGGCCTCAGCGGAGGATAAGGCGACGGTTGGTTGTTTCTTAGTTTTCCATGAGATAGGAGAGGAGCCCAAAAAAACTAGGTATGCACTGAGTGACCGGCGAGTAGTAGGGCAAGCCGCGTAATTAGCATCGCAATAGGCGTGTAAACATAAGTCGCTGTCAGACCGTAGAAGAAGACCTTGACCAGGCGCATTTTTGAGATAACGGACGATCGTGAGAGAGCAGCGTCCCAATGTTCCGTTGTCGGGGCATGCATAAATTGAGCCAAAATATGAACCGAATAGATTAATTCGGGTCTTGTAATTGTGAGATAAACTAGGCGTCCCACAAGACGGCGATATGGTTGTGGATCGAGCATGGGTGTTGCCTTAGACTGGGCCAGTTGATGATTGGGTTCCATGGGAATCGATGCGGGTTTGGACCCAAGTAAGCCAGACTCGGATAAGATATCAAGAGCATACTTTCTTTGGGATATGAAAATGCCAGATTCGTGACGGGCTATTTCTAGACCAAGAAAGTATTTGAGAGCACCCAAGTCTTTCATATGAAAACAATTGCTGAGATATTGTTTAAACTTTGTGATCATATCAGCATTGTTACCACAAATGACTAGATCGTCGACATAGACAAGAACGTGTACCTCGGTGTCGTCGTTGGAAATGGAGAAAAGAGAATGATCATAGGGGCATTGCCGAAATCCGTATTTTGTGAGGGCGGAAGCGAGTTTAGCGTACCAGCAGCGGGGAGCTTGACGTAACCCATATAAAGATTTCTGTAAACGACAGACACGTGTATCGTCAGATGATAAAAAACCGGGTGGAGGTTTCATGTAAACTTCCTCGGTTAGGTCGCCGTGGAGAAAAGCATTATGAACGTCCATTTGGCTAATGACCCATTTCTTCGCGGCGGCGATTGCTAGTAATGTTCGAACTGTTACTAACTTGATAGTAGGCGCGAAAGTTTCATTGTAATCGACGCCTTCTACTTGCCGATTACCCATGACCACCAAACGGGCTTTGTAACGTTCAATAGACCCATCTGCATTATACTTGATTTTGTATACCCATTTGGAGGCGATGGCCTTCTTATTAGGCGGCAGGGGCGTGAGAGACCATGTATCGTTGCGTGCCAGAGCTTCAAGTTCAAGTTTCATCGCATCACGCCATTCGGGTATCTGCACTGCATCTTTATAAAAACTAGGCTCGTGGTGTTTAGTCACGGCCGAAAGAAAAATGCGGTGATTAGGAGAAAATTTAGAATAGTCGATATAGTGAGAGATAGGGAACCGAGTACCTGAAGATTGCGTCGATGCGGTGAGCGAATGAGACGAGGGACGGACTGGTTGTAAAACATAACCTTGGAGGTTCGAGTTTGGAATTTTTATCCGGTGCCCACGGCCCATTTTTGTAGGTTCGGTTGTGGGGTTGGGTGAAGGTGGTTCACAATCTGTCGTAGAGGATTATGGGATGGTCGAGGTGGGTTGTTGGATGGTCGGATTTGTGGACGATGTGGTGGAGGGTGTAACAGAATGTGGTTGGACAACCACGACTTGGCCAATGGGGGTTAAGTGATCTTGATTAAAGGGAGATGAATCATGGTCAAGATCATCGAGGTTTAAGGTTTGGTAAGGGAAATCGTTTTCAACGAAAATAACGTCTCGTGATTCAAAATAGGCACCGGTGTCTAAGTCGTATAATTTCCAACCTTTTTTTCCAAAGGGATAGCCAATAAAAATGCATTTTCGACTTCGTGAAATAAATTTGTCTCGCGTACGATTTTTCGCATAAGCTAGGCAACCAAAGACGCGGATATTTTCCATAGGTGGTGTTTTATTAAAAAGCATTTCATACGGAGTTTTTCCGTTAAGAATTTTGGAAGGGGTACGATTTAATAAATGAACGGCCCCTAAGACGCATTCGCCCCAAAAGAAAATAGGTAATTTAGCTTGAAAAAGAAGAGCGCGGGCGATATTTAATATATGGCGGTGTTTTCGCTCTACCCGACCGTTTTGTTGTGGAGTGTCAACATTAGAAGTTTGGAAAAGGATGCCATTCGTTTTGAAAAACGGTTTAAGAGGCTCAAATTCGGTGCCGTTATCACTGCGTAAAACCTTGATTTGTTTTTCAAATTGTCGAGAAATCATAGCGAAAAAATTTAATAAGGTTTGTTTGACGTCACTTTTGTGACGTAAAAGATGAACCCAAGTAGAGCGAGAATAATCATCGACTATTGTTAAAAAAAAACGAGACCCACACGACCCATTTTCGGAATATGGACCCCATAGGTCACAATGTATCAAATCAAAAATTGAAATAGCTTTGTTGGTACTTAACGAAAATGGAACACGAGTTTGTTTTGCTCTTAAACAAATATCACAAGAATTATTATGAAAAGTACTAATGTCCTTTGATGAAATAAACGGTAAAAAATGCATAGCATGTGGAGAAGGGTGCCCCAACCTACGGTGCCAAAGATCGAAATTGGAAGCCGATTTCACCGAACAAACCATGGCCTGCTCGTGGACACCTTGAAGATAGTATAGTCCCTCGTGCTGCTCACCCGCACCAATCACTATCCTCGAGGAACGGTCCTGTATAAGGCATAGTTTATGAGAAAATTGAATAGTTAGAGAGGTGTCGAGAAGCAAACTTGAGACGGATATAAGATTACATTGTAAATTTTCGGCATATAAAACATTTCTTAAAATAAGACGAGAAGACAAGTGAATATCACCGCTTTTAGTAGCGATGGTAAGGTCACCGTTAGGTAAACCTACTGACAACGGGGATATAGGACGCACATTGGTAAACCGGGTTAGAGAACCCGACATATGGTGCGACGCCCCTGTATCGATTATCCAAGAAAAAGATGAGAGGTTACCAGTCATAGTATCGGTGGCAGCCGCGTTGTTATTAGCCCGCCAAAGAGCAGCAAGTTTCTCAAGTTGTTGAGGTGTCATAGAATTAAAATCCAAGTTATCAAGAGTTGACAAAGGAGGCCTGGAATTGGACATACCTCCGTTGTTACTCATGCTAGTACCTACTGCCATATTCGCACGCGCAACCGAACCCGCAGATTTTGCTTTTATTCGTTCCCAATTTTCCCTGCCTTTTATATCCGGTACAAATGTAGCATTGCTCAAATCCGTATCATTCGGATTAATATAAATACGGTCGCGGGGACGGTCTCCCCACCATTCAGGAAATTCCCCTGTGATCCTATAGCATTTCTTAAAAAAATGGCCTGGACGGTTGCAGGCTATACAAAACGGACGATTCGTATGATTGGAAAAAACAGAGGATGAATGTTGGGTCTGATTATCAGGCTTTGAATTACGACTTCCCCCTCCCGAAGATTTATACCCATGGTTAACCCGAGCTGCGAATGCAACCGGATCAGGAACGGACTCGGGTTTGGGGTAAGAGAAATTTCGAACAGCTTCATCTTGCAATAAACGGTTATAGACAAGATCTAAACTAGGAATAGGATTAAGAGAAATAATTTGAGAACGAGAATTAGAGAAACGGTCATCAAGACCCATCAGAAAATCGCGTACCCGTTTTTTTTCTCGCCTGGAGTTGATGATATTCAGCCAATCGCAGGCACAAGGGTTACAAGAGCAGGGAGGAATCGTGTCATGCTCGAGTATAGCATCCCAAATTGCCGTCATCCGACCATAATAATCCATAAGACTTTCAGTAGCACCTTGTCGACAAGCAAACAGTTCGGCTTGCAACTGATAAATCCGAGCTTCGTTGCTCTGACAAAATCGGTTTTTGATATCAATCCAAACCTGTTTAGCCTCAGGTCGGAGTGAAATTTGTTGTCGCAGCCCCGGTGCTATCGTGTTGAAGATCCACATCGTCACCAGAGCATTGGCGGCTGTCCATGATTCTAACTTGTCAGAGGTAGGAGATGGTCTGACAATTGAACCATTAATATAACCAAGTTTTCCTTTGGCAATTAGCGCGAGATGAAATGAGCGAGACCACTCATCGTAATTTTTACCATTGAAAACCACCGGAGTAATACTGTGACCGGTATACTCCACATGAACCACCGAATAATTTGGCGGCGGTTGCGGAGTTTCGGTTAGAGTTCGTTCTGTGTTTGTCATATTTGTGATAAAAAAACGAGAAAGAAAAATAAGATCGAAAGAGATTGGATCGAAAAAACTAGGCTTTTGAAACTGATACCATGATAAACGTATGAACAATTGATTTCATTGAATGATGGAAATTCTGTGTATTGCAATTGTATGTTTACAAGGGTGTGAGATGTTGCAATATATACAAAGTAAGGAATAAAGTATTTACGGAGAGAAATAAACGTAACAGCTATATTGTACACATTTACGGAATGAATTGCGGGATTGCCGAATATAGAGGATATGCAATATCAAGCTGCAACGGCTCTCTTGATTCCGCAATCTTTGCTAACAAATTATGATTAAATAAATGTTATGAAAAGAGAGAGTAACCTGATTTAGGAAGCGAGGGTCAACCCTATTTATATAGCAATAACACGCAGAGCATAGAGTAATATAAGAGCACTATGCAATTGCATGTTTATTAGGAGTCTACAATTCTTAATTCTCTTTATGAATTAATTATAGTAGAATTTGTCTAATAATGAACTTTTATCTCTTAGAAATAGTTTATTGTGGAAAACACAAACACCTAGCTAGACATACGGCTGTATCACATGTTGGAGTTAGAGTACAACTCTCAACCGCTTAGCAATTTAATATCGTAATTGCTAAATCCAACACGCCATTTTACTCAATCCAACACAATTTACCTATTTTTTCCATCACTACCCTTCATTTAAAAAAAAAAGAAAAAAAAAAGTAAAATAACACACCCCCAAATTCCCCACCCGAGAACCCATTCCCACAACCCCAATCACCCTCCACGGCTCCACCAAAGATCGGCCCGCTGCCCTCCGCCCCCTCGGCGTCAACTCCATCTCAACCCCGCCGTCTATCCAATACCTTCGTCGCGACTGAAGGTAGATCGAATGACGATTGCATCGGAGTCGAGGTGACGAACATGGTGGGAGCAGAGGGTGGTCGGCGCGGAAATGGGGGCGGGTAGTGGATATCGGCGCGAGGATAGAGCGGTGAGGGGTGTTCGGCGGTGGCGAGAGGGCGGAGGAGGGGAGGGGTTGTTGGTGTTGGTTGAGTTTTTTTTTTTTTTTGGTTTTTGATTTCTTCATATGTTAGGGTGAGAAATTAGGGTGAGAAAATGGGAGGGTTAAATTCGGAATAAGATGGAAAAATGTGCGGGATTTAGTAAAATTGTGTGCGGGATTTAGCACGTCCCTTTAATATATACTTTACGTAGTTTACGAAAGTTGGAGTCTCTATAATCGCTCGAAAAAAACTTCCTTTATTAATATAAACTAGATTTAATTTTCTTTATTAATATAAACTAGATTTAATTTCCTTTAACATGCTAAATCCCGCACATAACTTTACTCAATCCCGCACATTTTTTCGTCTTATTCCGAATTTAGCCCTCTCATTTCACACCCTAATCTCGACTCTCACTAATGAAGAAATCAAAAACCAAGAAGAAACATCACGTAAGCCTCCTCAACCCAACAGCCAATAACCCCTCCCCCACTGTTGGCCACCTCTCAACGCCCCATCCGAGCACCGAGCACCCCTCCCAGCCCCTATACCCGCGCGGACCACCCTCGCCCCACCATGTTCGTCTCTTCGACTCAGCCGCAATCAGCATTCGATCCACCTTCAGCCGCAACGAAGGTGTTGGATCGACGGTGGGGCTGGGGTGTATTTGACAGCGAGGCGCGGGAGTTCGATGCCGGGGTCAGGCTGCGGGTTCTGGTGAAGGTTGATTGGGTCTGTGAGAAGGGGGCAGTGTTGCGATTGGGAATTATTGGGATTTTGCTTTTTCTTTTTTTTTTCTTTTTTTTTTTAAATAAAGGATATTGATGGAAAAAACACGTAAAATGTGTTGGATTGAGTAAAATAGCGTGTTGGATTTAGCAATTACGTAGATTTAATGCCCGTGTGATGCACAGGCCTTTAAGTAATATTACTCAATAAATTGAATCTTTATTATCACTCGAAATTCTGACTTATCTTTATTATAAGTTCTGGCTTAAGGTCGCCCTAATTAAAATATAGTCCACCTTCATTTGTAACAAACTCAACAGTACTGAAAGGACATTACAACCTGGAAATATTCTATTAGTGATGCGTAATATTAAACAACTTATATAATTAGATTAAAGCCAACACAATTTTGGTAGACTTTAAATTAACTTGATATATATACTTTGAGTAAATTAAAATAACTCTCTTAGAATTCATTAATGTTTTTCGAAAATTTTCCCCCACAAGTATTTGACCTCTACTCAATATTAGTAGCAATTTTAAAATCGTTTCTGTATCTTTTTATTCTACCATTAATACTATCTCAAATATTTTGGATTTCCACAAAATCTAGATAAGAGGTATAGAAATGTTGGGATACTAATATGTTCTTTTCATGAAAAATTACATGGAGTAGTTATTATTTGGTGAATTTTATTGAAATCATTGCATCAAAAAAGAAGAATGAAATACCGAGTACGTTTTATTACTTTCATACAAATTATTAATGTGAACAATTCCATATTAGCAAATTAAAATGTATTAGAACCATAGTAGCGTAGTAGCTGGTATTGCAATAAATTAGAACAACGGCATATAGTTTAACTTTACGTTGTCGCGAAAAAAGGAACATAAATCGAATGTACTACCTCAGACCTTATTTATTTTTCATCTTATGTGTATTTTTTCTAAGCTTATTAAAGTTTATAACTTAGATTTTAAAGCTTTTCCGTCAAAACTCAAATTTAAAAGAGTTTATATGTAATGTTTTTGAGTTATATTGTAATTTTGTGAGCTTAATGTATTAATGAATGAAGTCAGAAACTTTATAGTAAAACTCATAACTTTTAAAGAAAACTTAAAAACTTTATGATCTTTGAAAAACAATACAAACTGATGGTAGTACATCGGATGTGTATAATATATGGACAAAGAGACACTCACTTTTTTAATTCAATATCTCTTAAATATTACTTTATATTTATATTTCTTTACGTGGATGTGGAGTTTAAAGGGGCAATTTAAGCATAACTCATATACTCCTTAGAGGAATGAGTTCATATTTCTCATAGAATATTAGTGTGTTTTGATCATAGTCAAATTTGGTTTTTATTAGAGTCGTTTTACACGATATATTAAAAAACCACAATTCTAATATAAAACCGTTTTAAATAAATATTAATATAAAATCAAATGATTATTTACGTAAAAACACCCCCCTAAAATAACTTTCATCAATCACCAATTACTAAAATAAGGACATTAAGGTCTTTCGTTATACGTTTTACAATGTAATATTGTAAAACCATCTTAGAGGAGAGTTGCACATTAAAAAAATTCATCACCCTATTAAGTTTCAATAGAGATAAGAAAACTGCTATAACGGTTATAAATAATTAGTTATACTCAAACTCTTGTTTAAGATTGAATTTGTGCGCTTAGTTCATAATAAAATCGGTTTAAATTGTTACACTTATTGTCTAAGACTCGTGATCATCTTTTCACGGGAGTGTAAATCATATTTTAAACACACTTTTAATCAAAATTGGTCATCATCTGTTCGATCTCCAAAATCCTCAACGCACTGATATGGCGGTATCGTGACAATATTTAACAAATATATGACTATTCATGTAAAAGTAGAAAGTACCTTAACGGATTGCATATCAAGTTAATTAGATTGATTGTATAAGTAAAAAAATGACAATGTTGTAAGTGTAGATCGAAAGCTACACTGTATTACATAATACATAATTAATTTATGACCTGATTAATAAATGTTATTCGAACAATGCAGAAACAGAAGGAGTAGAAATACCGTAACTGAGATGGTCAGCGAAATAAGAGAATAAAACCCGTAAGTAGTGCCGTGGTAGAAGCCACTGCCTTGAAAACTATTTCTCCGGTACGACCGTGGTGGCGATCAGCTAGTGCCGGTAGTTCCCAAGGATAACACTACAATCTCCACGCAGTTCCGCCCACTCGGAACTGTGAGACTTGGAACGAAATTAACAGCAGTACCCAGAAACTTTATGATAGACGAGAAGAAAAAGAATAGAGGAGTGTATGATTTTCTGTGTATGAAAGGTGTGGAATATCTGTTGTATTTATACAACAAAGCAGGCGGTTTTAGGAGCCAAAAACTGCTCCTCCATAAACGCCAGTCAACGAGAGAAAGGGGGAGAGAATAACTCACCCACTAACAAAGATGACTTATTCCACTAACTATGACCCATTAGATTGTTTCAACAAAACGAAGCCCACTCGGATGCGGCCCAAAAAGATAGGCACAGCCCGCCGCAGGCGATTGCCAAATCCCAAATCCCGAATCATGAATCCGGATCCGGGCCGGGCTGGGCTCGGGCACGGCACGCGCGCGCGTGTGCGAGCTGAATTAAGCACCTCGCAAGGCTTCCACAAAAGCCTCCCTTGACCCACTAGTGATAGTGTAAGGTAAGAGGACATATATAAACACATGAAACTCTCTTTTCCTCACCAATGTGGGACAATTGGAAAAAAGAGAGAAGCCTCACAAAGCTCCTATTTCCAACAATCCCTCACTAGGGGCGCCAGACAAGAAGAAAAGAATTCTGGGTAAAGGAAGGATTGGATACTTAGGTATCAATATCTTTCAATTTGAATTGACACTTTAGTGCAATGAGGAAACAACTTACTTACAGCGAGAGAATATCTTGCGATTTGAATTCCTAGTGAGCTTGGTCGATACCCCCACAACACATATCATACCTTGATTAAGATCGTTCGCGAAAGTGCAACGCGCTCTTTTAGAGCTATGCGTTTACCTCGGTACTAATAGATGTGTTCAGAAGACTTCTCATAGTCTAATGATCGTTACACCTACGTAGGTGACTCAAGTGCTTCTCAATAGCACTTCTCACATGAGTCATTAAGGACTAAGTCCAACCTGGTGTATGATTCATCAGGTGCGTCTCAAAAGCACCACCATAAAGGCTATGAATCATACAACGCCATAGGAATAGAAGCTTTAGACCTAGTCAAGTCTCACTCTTGACCTAAGGACTTAAGCCCCATTCCCCTCGACGTATCAACGACTAGTCTCCTAGCCAGCCCTTTAGTAAAGGGATCAGCAAGATTATTTTCGGACTTCACATAGTCCAAAGCAATCACTCTGTTGTCTTGGAGTTGTCTAACTGCAGCGTGCCGTATTCGAATGTGTCTCTTCTTTGAATTGTAGACACTATTCTTTGCAACACCAATAGCAGCCTGCGAGTCACAGTGTAGGGAGACCGGTGTTAGCCGTCCGCCCCCACCGGTATATCGACTAAAAGGTTTCTCAACCATTCAGCCTCTTGTCCTGCCAACTCAAGAGCTATGAACTCAGATTCCATGGTAGAGCGTGCGATACAAGTCCGTTTAGAAGACTTCCACGATATAGCACCTCCACCCATGGTAAAGACATAACCACTAGTAGAACAGATCTCATCGTTACCTGCAACCCAGTTCGCATCACAATATCCCTCTAACACAGCAGGAAATTTATTATAATGCAAACATAAGTCAACTGTTCCTCTTAGGTATTTTAGTAAACGACGAAGAGCATTCCAGTGTTCATTACTATGGTTATGTGTATAACGACTCAGTCTACTAACTGCATAAGCAATATCCGGTCGAGATACGAGTTCATTAAAAACATCACACTACCTAGGATTTTAGCATACTCTTCTTGGGAAACACTCTTGCCCAAGTTTTTACACAATGGTATACTAGGATCATAGGGTGTTCTAGCAGGCACATCATCAAAGCAGTTAAACTTTCTCAACACTTTTTCAACATAATGAGATTGACTTAGACAGATTCCATTGGGGTTTCGGATGACCTTAACTCCTAGGATAACATCAGCTTCTCCTAAGTCCTTCATCTCAAAATGTGAGGACAAAAAATCTTTGGTTCTAATTATAACTTCCAAATTATTACCAAGTATTAACATGTCATCAACATATAGGCATATAATTACACATTCAGATCCCATTATTTTTGAATAAACACATGAATCAGAATTGTTAACCACATAGGCATTACTTATCAAAGTGTTGTTAAATTTCTCATACCACTGTTTAGGTGCTTGTTTCAGTCCATAAAGTGACTTGTTCAGTTTACACACTTTACTCTCTTGACCCTCAATCACAAAACCTTCCGGTTGAGACATATAGATCTCTTCCCTTAGTTCACCATTCAAAAAGCGATTTTAACATCCATCGATGTATAACAAGGTTATGAATAGCGATTAAGGCGACAAGAGTCCTAATGGTCGAAATTTTGGTCACAGGAGAGTAAGTATCAAAATAATCAATACCCTTCTTTTGTGTAAAGCCTCTAACTACAAGTCTAGCTTTGAACCTCTCTATTGTACCGTCAGGTCTCATTTTCTTTTTAAAGATCCATTTACTCATAATGGGTTTACTACCTTTAGGTAAATCAGTCAACTCCCAAGTCTGATTTGACACAATAGAGTCAAGTTCACTTTTAATAGCATCTTTCCAAAAATTAGCATCAATGGATTTCATTGCCTCACTATAGGTTTTTGGGTCATCTTCTATTAAAAAAGCTGAAACAAACTCATCACTAGCACAAACAGTGTATCCAAGTTCAGATAACATAGTTGTATCATAATCATCACCAAAGTTCTTTGGGCATCTAGGTCTTTTACTTCTTCTAGGTTCAACAGAAACATCAATAGAAGTGCTAGCACTAGCATGTGAAGACAAATCAGGAGATACAACAGATAAACTAGGAGATGTTACAACAGTTTTCTGAAAAGGAAAAATATGCTAAAAAAATTCGGCATCTCTAGCCTCAGATATAGAACGGTCACTCAAAGACATAAATCTATAAGCAGAGCTATTTTGAGCATAACCTATAAACACACAATCATAGGTCTTAGGTCCAACGGTAGGTCTCCTAAAATCAGGTAAACCCACTTTAGCCAAACACCCCCATACCCTAAGGAAGCTCAGGTTAGGAGGATAGCCCTTCCAAATCTCGTAGGGTGTCTTGTCAATTTTCTTATGAGGTACACGGTTAAGAATGTGACAAGCTGAAAGAATTGCTTCCCCCCACATATCGTCAGATAGGCCAGAACTTAAAAGCATAGCATTCATCATTTCTTTTAAGGTTCTATTTTTACGTTCAGCTACACCATTGGATTGGGGCAAGTAAGGTGGACTAGTCTCATGTATTAAACCGTTTGCGGCACAAAAGTCGACTAGATAACTGGATTTATACTCACCACCTCTATCAGACCTTACCCTTTTAATTTTTCTGTCAAGTTGGTTCTCAACTTCATTCTTAAAGTTTATAAAAGATTGTTCTGCTTCATCTTTAGTCTTAAGCAAATAGACACGGATGTATCTAGAACAGTCATTTATAAACGTAACATAATAATTCTTGCCACCTCTACTTGCAACATTTTTGAAGTCAGCTAGGTCGGTGTGAATTAACTCAAGAAGACTCGTGTTCCTAGTAGTCACAGGTTTACTAGGCTTCTTTGTAAACTTAGCCTCAACACAGCCAACACATTTAGAGAATTCTTGACTCGTCAAACTCGGAATTAAGCCCATAGTTCTAAGTTTTTTTAATGTAATCCACATTCACATGACCTAACCTACCATGCCAAACATCAATAGACTCAGCGATATAAGCAGAAGAAGATGCAATATTATTAATAGCAGAATCAGAGTTCAATACAAAAAGACCCCCAGAAAGATAACCCTTGCCCACAAATTCCCCATTACGCGACATTACCACCTTGTCAGCCTCAAAAACAAGTTTCAAACCAGCTTTGTTTAACAAGGCACCAGACACAAGGTTTTGACGCAATGAGGGCACAAATAAAATATTACTGAGAGCAAGTGTTTTCCCCGAGGTGAGTTTGAGAAAGATCTTGCCTTTGCCCGTGATCTTTGCAGATGAAGAGTTACCCATGTAGACGCATTCCCCATCAGCAACTTCCTCGAACTCAGCAAATAAACCCCTATCAGCACAGAGGTGTCTCGAAGCTCCAGTATCCAAGACCCATTCAAAGAACATTACCCACAGATTAGCTTCCACAACCCACCGCAATAACGTCATCGTCATAGCAACATTGGCCTCAACAGATTTCTTCTCGAACATTGGTAGGCTTTGTGCCAGGTTTTCCACAAACATATAGAGACAATAGGACCCTTAGCGACTTTCGAATCTTAGGAACCGGTTTGGTATGCTTCCCCTGGACCATTCTTCTTTGCGGGACCCTGGTTCTTACCCCGACCAACCTTGGCCTTACCCTTACCCTTATATTTCTCAAAGATAAGACGGACCACGGACTCAACCAGATTAGCTTTTACAAAGAAGAACAGCGAGAACAGTCACAGATTGACTAGCGGGGAAGGTCTTTAAGGCGATTAGCCTCCTCCGGTCCTCATATGTCCTATAAGTTCCTTAAGGGACAGGTCTTTCTTTTTGTGCTTAAGTTGGTTTTTGTAATCGGACTAGGAGGGAGGGAATTTCTCTAGCGAACATTAGCTACAAAGATATCATCAAGTTTCATGCCCTCATTCACAACATCAAAGACATAAGTTTTCATAGACATGGACTTGATCCATGATAGGTTTCCCGTCAGCCATTTGAAATCCCAACCATTTTCCCACAACATATTTCTTTTTCCCCGCGTCATCAGCCCCGTACTTGGTTTCTAAAGCCTCCCAAATAAACTTAGCCGATTTATTCACATCAAATAAATCGAACAAGGTGTTTGTCATATTATTCAGAATGTGACACCTAGCAGTTTTGTTGTCCTTTACAAATTTTGCAATATCCTCTTCATTGGACTTAACATCTTTAGAGGGAGGAGGGGTTTTCTCAGCATCAGTAGGGGTGATAGGCTTAGGCGGGTCACTAAATAAAACGCAATCAATTTCTAACTGCTCAAAATACATCAACAATTTCTGGGACCAACGCTTATAATTGTGACCATCCAACGACTCTAGTTTCGACATATCAGGAACAATTTTCGAGATAACAGACATGTTGCAGCAACAAATAGTTTTCAAATTGTTATTCGAACGATGCAGAAACAGAAGGAGTAGAAATACCGTAACTGAGATGGTCAGCGAAATAAGAGAATAAAACCCGTAAGTAGTGCCGTGGTAGGAGCCACTGCCTTGAAAACTATTTCTCCGGGACGACCGTGGTGGCGATCAGCTAGTGCCGGTAGTTCCCCAAGGATAACACTACAATCTCCACGCAGTTCCGCCCACTCGGAACTGTGAGACTTGGAACGAAATTAACAGCAGTACCCAGAAACTTTATGATAGACGAGAAGAAGAAGAATATAGGAGTGTATGATTTTCTGTGTATGAAAGGTGTGGAATAGCTGTTGTATTTATACAGCAAAGCAGGCGGTTTTAGGAGCCAAAAACTGCTCCTCCATAAACGCCATTCAACGAGAGAAAGGGGGAGAGAATAACTCACCCACTAACAACACTGACTTATTCCACTAATAGCCCATTAGACTGTTTCAACAAAACAGAAGCCCACTCGGATGCGGCCTAAAAAGATAGGCACAACCCGCCGCAGGCGATTGCCAAATCCCGAATCACGAATCCGGATCCGGGCCGGGCTGGGCTCGGGCACGGGCAGCGTGTCGGCGTGTGTCGAATTGAATTAAGCACCTCGCAAGGCTTCCACAAAAGCCTCCCTTGACCCACTAGTGATAGTGTAAGGTAAGAGGACATATATAAACACATGAAACTCTCGTTTCCTCACCAATGTGGGACAATTGGAAAAAAGAGAGAAGCCTCACAAAGCCCCTATTTCCAACAATAAATAGTTTGGTGAAGATGGTACAAACTTAGGATGATGAACTTTCTGATTATTGCGCACGTTTTGGTACTAATCAACTCTATACTGTCCTTACATAATGTGTAGCAGAGAGACCTTAAACAAATGCCACTCTATTGAAAGTCTTCACTTTTTTATACCAACCCTATTATCCACACTTGCAGTAAACATGCTTTTGTATACTATCCATAATGGGGTTAATTTTACAATTTTTATCGATAACAAAGTGGTTAAAGATATCATGAATTATTTTAGTTAGTAATTAACATAAATACGCTTAAAAATTATCAAAAAAAACATGAATCTTAACGGTGTTAGTTTGGTTGAAAAAGCGACACAAATAAGCAATGCATAAGAAGTTTATAGATTTGTCAGCATGTGAATCCGTATGCCAAGTTGATTATTTCATACGCATGAAAATTAAACAATTGACAAATCCTATTACTTCTTAAAAATGACTTTTTTTTAGTACGAACTTAAAAATTAAGTATAATAAACATGTCAGACGAACTTATTCATACGGATTAGCATCAACACTAAGAAAAAAAATAATAGCACCAAAGATAACCTCTACGGATGACTATATCCCTGCAACATAATAGCGTCTCTAATCGTTCTCCATGATCTAAGCCTCCTACAAAAGAAAAAAAAAAATTATTAACTCAAATTACGCAAACTTGTATATTAGAAAGTATAATGTAAATAACATATTAGATCATTAATGAACACATATAATTCAAAAAAAAAAAGGAAATAGCATGATTTTATGGTTAGGGGCATAAAATAAGACATAGAACATTAATGCATGATAGTTATTCAAACAAAGAGTTGCAAGATTTGTTTAGGTAGGAGATAATTAACATTTATATAGGAGAAGACGAAAGACATGTTGTATAATGCAACTACAACTCTACCATAATTATGTTTATGTATAACTCTATTAATTATACGGTTTATTATCTCTTTCTTAATTTAAGTAATTGGATATCTATTTATGTCTTTTGTAAAAACTGGACTCTCTAGAATGGCTCGAAAAAAAGCTTCTTTTATTAATATAGATAGATAGATATTGATATTGATTGTTAGAAGAGACATATATCGTTGGGATTCTAGCTAGTGCATTATTATTAGGCGTTGATATGAAATTAGTATCACCAATATTAAATAATAAATATACATATCTAACATGCATAGTATTACCAACATTATCTGCATTATTCCATGATTAACATAGGTATAAAATGTTACTTGTATTATGTAAGGGTTGTTGAAGACTTGAAGCAATGGTAATAGTTTATCTGCTTGACTACGTTTTGTAATTTATCAGGAGTGATTTTACTAAGTCATTCTTATTTTAAGGGAACGCATTGTAACACCTCCGTATATCAAGGTGCATTATCAAGGATCACCCCAGTGTATAAAGGTGTTACCATCTCGGTTGCCCGAGGTAGTAGATCAAATAAACAATAAAAGAACATTTGTTAAATAGTTTAAGACTTTACAAAGTAGGACAGCGTGGCAAGATACAACATGAGTATCTACCCAAAGACTACTAAGCGTGAGTGACGGTGACATCTACTTCGGTAGCGTGATGACTCGATACCCCTCCAAGCCCGCAAGCATCAAAACCAGTTGTTGTAACACCCCCATACACCAAGGTGTCTTACCAAGACCACCTAATGCATGAAAGTGCTACCATCTCGGTTACCCGAGACAATAAATATCAAATAGACCCTAAAAGAACATACTTTAATAGATAAGTTAAAGTCATTACATAACAAAACCAACTGTAAAATACAATTGTTCTCCAAAACTGTAAACCAACTAGAAGGAACTGCCTTATCAGACACAGCGGAAGACTAAACACTCTGATATGTGATGACTTTATCCCCAGCTAGAACCCGCACGTATCCAAGATATACCTGCTAAACAACAGTTCACCACCCACGAATGGATCACCACAGTTTTTAAAACATTTAAACGGGGTCAGTACTGATTAAACAAAACAACACAGCTGCAACAAAAGCAATACAACAATCCAATCCAATCAACCAATCTCCATCATATCACCACACACCTGACTACACACTAAAGTGTGTAGTCCTACCAGAATACTCATCGCAACAAGTATTCCACACCGCCAGTGGGTGACCGCAGCCGTTCCCACCTAAGCCCCGCTCATCTCATCCGAGCGATAAACCCAAGTTCCTAAATGTGCACATCCCTTCTGTGGCGGGTTCCACATAAGGCGAATTAAGGGCGTGAAGTCACTCCCGCAAGTGACTCCACTCAGCCGAGGACGCACCTCGCAAACCACAGACAATTATGCGATAATCACATTATACTATCAACAACCACCAATTCAAAATCCAATACCAATACGATATGCAACAACAACAACAATTAATCACTAACACAACCATGTAATCAATACTGAGGGGGGAAACCCTACCTGGAATAGCAATCACAGACCGTCACAGCAGCTAATCAATACCGTTCCGCTACGAATCCTCCTCCTATAACACATATTCACATAATTACCACCTAATCATCATAATACACCTAAAACCCCCAAATCTACCCAATTAGGATTTTAAACAAACTTATCAAATCATTATAAAAATTATACAAGAAGCTTACCCTCGACACAACGATCACAACGGCCTAAAGAACGAGACAATTCGACGATCCTAGCCTTGGGATTTGCTAATAATGCGACGAATGCGAACTACGTAACTCTTTTCTCTTTTCTTTTGAAAGGTTTTAGAAGGTAAAAGTGATTAAGAATAATGACGGAAGCCTTTTATATTAATCTCGCGTTATTAAAAAAACCCGGCTAAAACAACCCGTAAGACTCACTTACTCGATCGAGTAAGTGACTTACTCGATCGAGTGCCCCTTACTCGATCGAGTGTCACACGTACTCGATCGAGTACCCATTAGGTCAGCTACTATTTTGCGTAAAAACATACTTACTCAACAGAGTAAGCCCCACTCGATAGAGTACCCATTGACATAGAAAACCGTAGTATTACGGTCTTCCTCCTTAAAAGAACTTCATCCCCGAAGTTCAACCCATACTCAAAACAAACATACTCACTCGATAAAGACACAACAACGCAACTAAGGACTCAAAACAAAACCCCAACCTATAAAACATGAACTCTTAACACCAACTCCACCAACTATGCCTACCTCCACAACATGGCCCGCGATATCGTATCAACTACATTATAGCCTCTCGACCGTAACTCCATACACTATCGAATACCATCCATAAACGCCACTAGCTCCATTTCATTAACATATTACCCACTAGAAAAACCAATATCAAGACACTCATAACGTCAAACGGAATGTTACATTCTACCACCCTTAAAAGGAACTTCGTCCTCGAAGTTTACTCACACTCATAAACATCATCATCCAACCGTCAACACCATCGAAATATTCTCACACTCCTAAACATCACACTACTACAAGCACGACCATGACCTTTTAAAAATATCAATCATAATACAAATCCATTCTTTATACAACACCAACACTCTACTTCCAATTATACTACAACATGTACAACCATCAAACACTCTTTGCCGCATCCTACTCCTCTTAAGATAAATGTTACGTCCTCGTAACTCACTAATACTAGATCCTTAGCTATATCTTCTCATTATCCTCATCACCACCACATGTCAAAGATAACCGCCTATAACCTCAACACCTATAACCATTCCTATTTCCAAGGCTCTCTTACTTAAACAGTTCTCATACCTCAACTTATTCTGCACTCCATCTAACCAATACCACAAAATCCTTAGCATAATCAACACTCCAACTTTTCACATTACCACAACACGACATACCTCTTTATATAAAACATCTATCGCCGAAAGCATAACTCACGATCCACCCTTGTTACGCATACTCACACTAGTTCCTCAAGTTCTTTTCTTTCATTACCGCAAAACTCATACATAACTTAACATGATACTAATTCCCAACACCCTATACTCATTGTCCTAATATCTGATTATGAACCACCAGCAGCGTCCAGATCAGTACAACACGTGTTCCACAAATCACTTGCCATTACTATGTCAACCAATGCCTCCTCCAAAAGAACATTACAAGTACTCCAACAACCTCTCGCAACTGCGTCCCATCAATAGGATATCACTATACCATGATAACAACGAAAACATACACAACTCTCTTCCAAATCATACTCTACCCTCACTCCCAAGCTAAACTGGTAAGAAACATCCATAAACAAAACAACCGTCTATTTGTACAAACCGAAACTCACAGGAAGCAGCAGCAAACAAAACAACAATCTATGTATAACTGGTATGTACTTTCGAAAACTCGTATTGTAATCATCCCGCCTACTCCACCACAACCGGTGACGGCATCGCAACACCGCCACCAACAGCCGCACTGTAGCGCGAAAATACCCGCATCACAACACAAAGTACCGTGCCCGGATCACCACCCGAGGCACCACAACCACATCGATAGACATCGCAACTTACACAATCCCATAAACACTGACTCGGTATAACTTCCCGGATAAGAAAACTTACTCAAAACCACTTTACTAGATCACAACGCAACATATTATATGGAATAAACATATAATAACCTCATGAATATCATCCCCCTACCATATCACGGAATAAACATATATCATGAATACACATGCAAGTATAACTAGCCATGCCAGATCACTCAAATTATTACTTTTTTTGGAATATCATTCCATTAGATTACCGTACCCAGCATATGTTACAGAACATTCAGGTAACAACTTTATGACTATCATACCATACCACTTCTCGTGAGGTCAAAACCTCACACAAACATTTATAGACATCATAAACCCATAATCACATTCAACTAGTCAATTCTGATCACGTAAGTTACCACCTGATAAAGGTTACCTCTCGCCCGAGCTTAACTCGTATGCCCCTCATAACACATTCTCCCATTCGCATAACCACCACCTCCTGCCAAATATAACCATACCATTAATACTCAACTACTAGAAACCGCCTCCTATAACCACATCTTATACTTCTTCACAACCATACACATTAATCGGGTCTCTACAAAATCAACCTCATTAGAATGGCTATCTTTCCTATTTATCATTACCCTTAACCACTAGTGACAACACCTCAACACTACCACCGTTCGGACATCAAACCTCTTACACTCATCTCTAAACATCACTGTTTCTTTCCTATCTTTGGTTAACATCCCAAATAACGAACATCAAATCCATCAACAAAATTACCTCAACATTATTACCAATTCCATCCTAAATTGTATCGTCACCCAACGCATCACCAAGATCTCATATCGTGCAAATTCTTTACCCAACCTTTTACTTTCCTTAAATCCTCGAAACTCATGATTAACATGTCGTCCTGGAACTCCTATATAACCGTTAACTCAAATCCTCATGATAGTATCATACATCTCGACGATTCCTTACTTTTATATCACATAACTCCGGTGAACATTCTCTTAGTTTACCTCTCTCATTCTTTTCTTTTTACACTCGACAAAATCAATTAACAATTCAACTCCTTATTACTTCTACCTAACTCTTTAGTGCTCCGGTTACCTTCTCATTGCTCCAAAACTCAAATCTCGTTATTTCATATCAGTACCATCTCACTCTTTCTTACCATGGATCTTCTTTTATCATGCTATCACTCACACTTATCACCAATTAGTTTCCTCTAGAATCCCAAAACTCATTTCATACCGTTAATTTCCCAAGAAAATCACACATTAGTTTCACCTCTTGATAATACAATTTGCCAAACTCACTCACTAACTGCAAATCCACGTCCCGACATGTCTCCATTAAGTTCACTATATACCACTCTTCTCCATCCCTCTACAATGACCTTTCATTACATATATTCTTAACCAACACAATTCGTAACCATCTCCCTCCATAATTCCTTACACATCTCAAGTTCCTACTATCCACATCCTTCCTTTCAATCTTTTCATTCTCACGTTCCTTAGACTTACATCATCCTTTGCCCACATTCACTTACTTTTACATTACTCAACACACAATCATATCACTCATCTCATCTCACAAAACATGCTCCATGCCTCAATAAGCCTTACCAATCTTCCTTTTCTTTTTCCACTATTTATCACAACCACATATAACTCATGTCCTCCCCACCGAACTCATACTCACCACAGGTGTCACTCCTTACATCATAAGATTGGGTAACTTACGCATCAGGACTAACACATACGTAAAACAATGCATAAAGAAACAAAAGAACACCTTTGAATTAAACATAATCGGCGACGAAGTCAAAAGATAAACATATGACCCATAACAGGGGTCACTAGATCGAGTACAGGTCACTCGATCGAGTAAGTGACTTACTCGATCGAGTAGGTGAAGGTCAGAGGCACGTACAACAAATTACCAGGGCTACTCGATCGATTAAAGGCTACTCGATCAAGTAACAAGAGGTCTACTCGATCGAGTAAGGGTCACTCGATCGAGTACCCTACGCAGTTCTCAGCACTGTCCAATTTTCATAAAACGGTCATATCTCACTCGTTTCTTGGTCATTTTGGGCGTGTGACCTATCGTTAGAATCTTAAAAGAACAAGTTATCACCTCCAATTGGAATCACATCAAAATAATTTATGCATCTCAAGTTATAACAGTTTAAAGACAATTTCGCTCTAATCAGACAACATAACTATTTAATTTTTTTCTTCCAAATAACTTAAACAACAACAAGGTAAACAAAAACAACTCAATACTCATAAAACCAGTATCCCTAACCACATGTTACTATTTAAAAAAGCCAAACAACAAATTCCATCATGCACATATATTATTCAACTTACCATTCATGTACCCGCATGCTTTTATTCCATAACCTTACGTAAGAACAATGACATAATATATAACATCAAATTCCCATTCATATGTTACTAACATATCAACATTATAAAAATCCATTTCAGTCATATAAACATGCTTAAATCATGAAATCATATTCTTATGCAACATTATCCATCATCCATCATACACTTTATCCAACGTATGCATATGAAACAACAGTAATCAAGTATATAACTTTATTATATAACTTTACGGAAACAAAATCATGTATAATCATATTACATCCTCTAATCTCATGTTACTAAGATTGCCACATTATAAATCAGTTCCACCATACAACATGATCATCCACAACATATTACTATATCCATCTTCTTCACCTTTTTCCACCACATTCACCAATCCACCACAATCATTCTTCCAACATTGCTATACAACATATCATCCAACATCCGCAATAGAACATTAGTAAACATATAGCGATCCCATGACACCCCATAGTGACCGGTTTATAGTTGTAGGGCAAGTTCGCGACTTTAGGACGTCTCCCAAGTCTTTGCATTAGCTCCTAACAACTCCTACCCGGGTTCATTTTAATTTCACTCTCTATGTTCATTGGGTTCATTAGTTACAGGTTCCAATATCGTCGCTCTGATACCACTTTGTAACACCCCCATACACCAAGGTGCCTTACCAAGACCATCTAATGCATGAAAGTGCTACCATCTCGATTACCCAGGCAATGAATATCAAATAGACCATAAAAGAACATACTTTAATAGATAAGTTAAAGTCATTACATAACAAAACCAACTGTAAAGTAAAATATAACTGTTCTCCAAAATTGTATACCAACTAGAAGGAACTGCCTTATCAGACACAGCGGAAGACTAAAGACTCTGATATGTGATGACTCCATCCCCAGCTAGATCCCGCGCGTATCAAAGATATACCTGCTAAACAACTGTTCACCACCCCCGAATGGATCACCACAATTTTTAAAACATTTAAACGGGGTCAGTACTGATTACACAAAACAACACAGCTGCAACAAAAGCAATACAACAATCCAATCCAATCAACCAACCAATCTCTATCATATCACCACACACCTGACTACACACTAAAGTGTGTAGTCTTGCCAGAATACTCATCGCAACAAGTATTCCACACCGCCAGTGGGTGACCGCAGCCGTTCCCACCTAAACCCCGCTCATCTCATCCGAGCGATAAACCCAAGTTCCTAAATGTGCACATCCCTTCTGTGGCGGGTTCCACATAAGGCGAATCAAGTGCGTGAAGCCAGTCCCGCAAGTGACTCCACTCAGCTCAGGACGCACCTCGCAAACCACAGACAATTATGCGATAATCACATTATACTATCAACAACCACCAATTCAAAATCCAATACCAATACGATAATCAACAACAAAAACAACAATTAATCACTAACACAACCATGTAATCAATACTGAGTAGGGAAACCCTACCTGGAATAGCAATTACAGACCGTCACAGCAGCTAATCAATACCGTTCCGCTATGAATCCTCCTCCTATAACACATAGTCACATAATTACCACCTAATCATCATAATACACCCAAAATCCCCAAATCTACCCAATTAGGATTTTAAACAAACTTAACAAATCATTATAAAAATTATACAAGAAGCTTATCCTCGACACAACGATCACAACGGCGTAAAGAACGAGACAATCCGACGATCCTAGCCTTGGGATTTGCTAATAACGCGACGAATGCGAACTACGTAACTCTTTTCTCTTTTCTTTTGAAAGATTTTAGAAGGTAAAAGTGATTAAGAATAATGACGGAAGCCTTTTATATTAATCTCGCGTTATTAACAAAACCCGGCTAAAACAACCTGTAAGACTCACTTACTTGATCGAGTAAGCGACTTACTCGATCGAGTGCCCCGTACTCGATCTAGTGTCACACGTACTCGATCGAGTACCCATCAGGTCAGCTACTGTTTTGCGTAAAAACATACTTACTCGACAGAGTAAGCTCCACTCGATTGAGTACCCATAGACATAGAAAACCGTAGTATTACAGTTGTACCTGCTAAACCAACTGCTCACCATCCCCGTGGATCCCCACAGTTTTGAAAACACAACACGGGGCCAGTTCACTGCAATAACAAAATAAGACAAGTACGATAAGATAAACAACTGATCATCATCCACCTCCAACTCCCAATCATATCATGTAACTGACTACACACTAAAGTGTGTAGCCCTGCCAGTGGGGGACCGCAGCCTTGCCCACCAAATCCCCGCTCATCAACGAGCGATAACCCTGTTCATTAATGTGCACATCCCATCCTGTGGCGGGTTTCAAAACTAGGGCGTGGAGCCACTCCCGCAAGTGACTCCACTCAGCCGAGGACGCGCCTCGCTAACATCACCAACAACCATCATCACACCAACACCAAACTCCAATCCAAAAACAACAGATAATAACAATATCAATCGTACAAACAATTACCACATAATCTCAAATCAGTTAAATAGTAAACCCGGGTAGGGAAACTCTACCTTATCGCTAATCCATGAAAATGCAACCAACAACTAGCCAGGCAAGACTCCGAGACGAATCCTACAAATAGTAACCACGTCCTATTACAAGACTACCCCAAAAACCTACTGAAAGACAACACCGAAACAACGACTTACTTTGAGACGCGGACCGAAGTCGACAACGATGACATCTTTACCTTAATACTCCAAGCATAAACCAATCCCCCTCCTTGGGTTAGTGTCTAGACTAGATGAGAGTGTATAGAAAGGTGGGTGATAGGTGAGAGAGATATATTAGGGTTAGAGAGCTAGGGAACCGTCGAAAATGAAATAAGATTTACCAACTTGCGTTTTATAATAACGCGTCAACAGCGGCGATACTCGGTCGAATACTTTCATAATCGGTCAAGTGTTACCACTACTCGGCCGAGTAGCCCCTACTAGGTCGAGTAACAGATACATAGGTCCTTTATCCTCTCTCCTATCCCCTCCTACGATCTTCTCTGGTCAAACGGTCGGTCAAGGGGTCCTTAAACAGGGCGGGTATTACACGCATAATGCCATTCCAAAATGACTAATTCATTTATATTTTTGAGACTATCGATTTAATAGTCATGCCTTTGAACTTAGCTTGTATTATTGCAGCATTATCATTTCCTTAAATTTAATGGCTACGTATAGTTTTTTTCCAAATCCTCTGCTCAAAGTTTAGTATCTGGAATGCCTATTTCAACAACCCTATGACGTTCAAGTTAGAGAATATTAAACCAAAAAAAAATTGTTCGAGATTAGCAAAAATTTATAAGCACAAAAAATAGAACGAACTGTTATGAAATATTATTATATGGATGTCCATATCTTAGAATAACTCAAGAATATATTATCTTATGGAAACTCCATCCCATTGTATTGTGATGCGTACCTATTTCATACATTTACTTTACTCATTTGCACGCATTTCTATGCTTATTTGTAGCGACTAGCTACTATTCTCCCATGAATCGGCTACTTTGGGTTATTTTGTATTTCGTGCAGATATGGACCCGAAAGGAGTGTTAAACAAGCCAAAACTCGTCCCCGGAGTTACATTATGGATACTAGTGAAGTTAGGCTCGGGAATGATCATCTTGGAATGTGTGAAGACAAAAGGAAGCATGATTAAGTGATGATTGACGCTGCTGTTCACCCAGAAAAGTCGATCGATTGGACAAAGTGGTCGATCGACTGGACAAAGTGGTCAATCGACTAGAATTTTGGTCGATCGACTGTTTTCGTACCACGCTGTGTTTGTTTAACTTTTTATTTCGTCCCATTATTCATTTAATTAATAATTATCAGCTAATTCTAAATAAACACAAGCTGAGAACTTTATTAGGGCATCTTTCACTTTTGCAAAAACACAGTATCACGTTACTTTGCTCTCCTAATTTTTGGATCTAAACTTGTAATTCATTTCCTTTCACTTTGGGTAATTTTTATTGTTCTTTGTCCATCTGCTTTATTTTTATGATTGTTCTTTTATTGTTCTCGTTAAATCCGTTTTATGCCAATTAAATATTTATTTATTTAAATCCATCATGCAATCGTTAGTTCTCTTTTCTATTTTGATTGTTGTTTTTCATTTGAATATGTGTAGCTAAACTTCTTGTGCTAAGATTTAGGGGATCCGCGGTTCAATGACATAATATGTTAGGGTTTTAGGTTTAGCTGTTTACTCCATCTGAATTGTTAATCGTAGCATCTAATAGCAGTTTGATTAATTAAGTGCATGTAATTAATCGACCATCTTGTTAAACCTTGACCTAGATCGAGAGATTGGAAAAGGCGAAGACGTGCTACGACCAATATGATACTCTAATTAGGGAGAAAGCTACATTAGGATTCTAGGGCAAACAGTGGACCGAGAGGACCTGTTCAGTACCCTTCAGATCGTATATTGCTGACTGTTGATCTTACCTTAGATCGTTGTAGACCGCGGTGAACTGACCATTCTAGTTGTTTCTCTCTTATTTGAATTCGTTTATAATTTACTTTATTTTGTTTTCTACCTTAGTTAATTGACAAAACCCAATTCAAAACCCCCAATTTTGTGACTCAGACAGACTTGAATTGACATTTAGATTTGCAAATAGCCTCCCTGTGGATACGATCCCGACTTCCTTAGCTATATTAGTTAGAGACCAGTTGGTTATTTTTGGTAGGTATACGATTAGCCTGTCAAATTTTGGCGCCGTTGCCGGGGAGGCGACATATTTTTCTATTTGTTTTATTTCAGTTTGTCTCTTGTCTCAAGGAACCTGTGTTCCTTGAGACCGTTTCTCACCTTTCAGTGCTAGGTTTGTTTATGTCTAGGTCTTCCACGTCCGAACTCATACCATTTG